>NC_022011.1:71188077-71233818 GCF_000317375.1 Microtus ochrogaster
CAGGCTAGCCTTGAACTCACAGAAATCTACTTCCTCTGCCTCCTGAGTGCTGGCATTAAAGGTGTGCGCCACCACCACCCAGCTAGAGTTCTGGATGCAGGCGAGTGTCCTGGACAGCACTCTGTTCATTACTGCCAAGCCTTGTGTATTGCATCTGTTTGCTGGCTGACATCACGTGCCACTGGACCAGCTCTGAAGGTTAATCTCTGGGCAAGAGTCAGACTTGTAGCAGTGCAGGGGCCCTGGCTCAGGGGCTGCTCGTGTAAGGCTGTTTGACCCCTTTCATGATTAGCAGCTTCAGACGCTTGCTGATACGGAGAAGAAAAGCAAGTAGGAGTTGGCCGCAAGAGGCTGGGGTTCAGATGTGAGGGAAGCCTTTCCGGTGGTGCTCATCCCTGGGGTCCTCACACTTCTTTGATATTCTTTTAAATTGGATGAATATTTGCTTACAAAAGGCAGGATAATTTGGGTTCCCATTGATCACGTGCCAATGAAAATTCTTCTCAATTACATGGGAACATATTCAGGGTTCATCTAGACTGTGTCCTGGGGCTATGAAATTAATTAGTTTCTGGTTTCTTAAATATTTGTGTTGCTTGGAGTGGCATATGCATTATTTCTGAGTCATTTAGTCTGTGTTTGAGATTTATATATGGTAAAATTAAGAGGGAAAACCCTGAGGCATTCTGTGTTTTGGAATGGTGGCGTGAATTTGGTGATTGTCCAGAATCTTTCATTGTTCCAGAACTTTCTTATTCTGGACAGCATTGTTTACAGTTCATTTGTTAGCTGGAACTTGGGAACTTTTTTTTTTTTGGTATGAAGTGATTTCCTGTGCCAAGGAATTTGACCTGTTTATCAGTATTTAGGGAAATTCCTGGAATGTCTTCTGCTTGCTCCACTGTTGTGTCTCTGGGTCAGATGGCTTTTCTTCCTTCAAGCCGTGTTTCCCACAGCGCCCCTCTGGCTAGGTTACCCTGGTTGGAATGACCAATTTTAGGAGTCGTGCGCATCTTCTTTTAACAGCCCTGTTGCTTTGTCTTATCACCAGAGGTGAGTGGGTTTCTCAACAGGAACTTTTTGCTTTGCCCAATTTCAGACTCACGAACCCTCTCCCAGGCCCAACTTTTATTATTGTTTCATACAATCCAGATTTAGCCGAGAAACCTATTATATCAGTTTAACAAGGAAGCCCTGTCCCCACCCCCAGTGCTTGTTCTTCCTCTGCCGACCGCCCCCCTAGGTGATAGTGATCATCTTGGCCTGACTTCAGCAGAACCCTGTTAGGTTCAATCAGCCAGAATCCCCCTCCTTATTCCTGATGTGTCCTCTTTGCGGCCTTCACCCTGTAGCTTGGCTAAACATCCCCCATTTGGCTGTGCAGCTTTCAGAGTTGAGCCTAGTCTTTCCTTTACTGGAAAATTCTACGGCAGGGGGTCCAACACCCACTCCTGAACTAGGTGTGCCTTCCTACACTCTCTCAAGTGTCATTGAATGATGCTTTGTCTTTAACGTTGTGCACTTCACATAACCGATGCTTTAGGGCAACCAAAATGTCTTAGCCAAGTATAATAATAATCTAGAGCCTGCGTCTCACTGAAGCACCTCAGTTGAAGGGAATGCCAAGCACAGAGATTTGACATACTGAAACTGTTCTTTCTGCCACTCAGTTGCTCAGACAATGAATTGCCATGGCTTTTGCCCCGGGGCCGGGGACCACTGTATTTCACACTTGATTTTATCACTGATGACAATGTCAGTGTCTGGTGGGACTCTCTGTAGCATTGGCAGGCAAACCAGGGCAACGTGTCTGTCCTGAAGAGTTTGAAGAGAAGACTCTTCAGATGGGCACAGAAACCCTGGCCACTGTGTCCCTTCTTCCTTGGACAGTATCAGATAGGTTTAGCTTTGAGAAAAATATCCCAAAGTTTTTTCTCTTATAAAAAATGAAATGAAATTTATTTCTAAGTTCTTTGGTTGGTCGTAGGGACAGAAGGATGCAGCCGTCCTCCTGAATATTCAGTCTTTCAACGGATTCAAGAAAAAAAATGCCTTCTAATTTAGATGCTTTTGTTCTACTGAGCAGATCCATGCTAGCAGAACAGGTCTTGTGTACTACCCAAATCCATGTAGCAGCTTAGTGTCTCACAGTGTTGATCTGGTGTTATCATCTTAGTAATTTTAACTCAGAAGATTGAAGGCAAAGCTGGCTGCTTAAGAATGGCAGTGGCTTACAAGACATGAAATAATATTTTCATAGTTCCTAACACACACTTCTGCTTAGTATTATTGGAAAAGTATCCTGAGCTAATGTCTTACCTACCTGTTTTTTTTTTTTTTTTGTCAATTTTTAAAAAGGTTGACATATGGCAGCGAGCATGCACTGACTTTAAAAATAAACATCTATTTTAGAACTAGCACCACTGCTACTAAGGATACAGTAAATGCAGTGTACCTCAGTTCTGGGAAGATAATGAGCCCCTCCATCCTCAGGGTACCCATCTTTTCTCCGCTATAGCCTGCGCACCCCGATTGTTGTTCAGGCCCAGCTTTCAAATTACCTTGCAGGCTTTTTTTTTTTTTAAATAACTTATAATGTTTATGAAGTTGCTTCTAAAAGATGAAAAACCTTGGAATCAAGAGTTCGTGGCCAGCCTGGCTGCACATAGCAAGACCTTGTTTTCACCAACAAAAATCCTCAGGAGCTCCCCTAAGCCACCAGACTGTTTACTTGCTTATATAGAAACACTTCACTGCTTGATGCTAATCAAACTTCAAGCAGTCAGTAGTACATGGTTGTGCATTTTGCTTGCAAGGAGAAATGGCCAGATGCACAATTCTTTACTGATTCGTGCTTACTGTATGTAGCTAATGTATTGGCTGGATGATCAAGAACTTGGAAAGAGCATAATTGGAAAACTGGTGAGAGAGACATTGGAGGATATGGTGGTTTGAATGAGTGTAGTAATAAGAGGAGCGGCGGGGCTGCGTCCCCAGCACCCCGGCTGCCTGGCTAGCTTATGCCCTGAAATAACAACACACAAACTATATTCATTTAAACACTGCTTGGCCCATTTCTATCTAGCCTCTTCTCGGCTAACTCTTGCACCTGGACTAGCCCATTTCTAGTGTAGCCCATGAGGTGGCTTACCAGAAAGATTCTAGCCTACGTCCATCCTGGGTCGGAGCTTCATCGCGTGTGTCTGCCCAGGAGCGGGCAGCATGGCGTCTCTCCTCCAGAGAGCAGAGCTGTCAGTCTGAGCTTACCTCCTCTTCCTCCCAGCATTCTGTTCTGTTTACTCCTCCCACCTATGTTTTAACCTATGAGGCCAAGCAGTTTCTTTATTACTTAACCAATGAAATCAACAGATTGATATATGACACTCCCACATCAAATGAGAATGGCCCCCATAGGCTCACATGTGAATGCTTGGTCCCCAGTTGTAACTGTTTGGAAAGGATTAGGAGGTGTGGCCTTGTTGGAGGAGGTGTGTCACTGAGGGTGAGCGCTGAGCTTTCAAATGTCCACACCATTCCCTCTTTGCTTTCTCTACTTCCTGTTGGTTGCTGAGTACAGGAAGCTCTCGGCTGCTTCTCCAGTGCCTGTCCTCCCTTGCTCCCTGCCATTATGGTTATACCTCTCTGCCATTGTGAGTCCCGGATTTTAAACAGTTTCTTTTGTAAGTTGGCTTAGTCACAATGTTTTGTCACAGCAGTCGAAAAGTAACTGTGGTAAGGAAGATGTGTGTGGCTGGATCTCTGATTGGGCCAAGGATTCTGTGTCCCACACAAATGCTCATCAAAAGGTAGCTTTAGCAGAGTAGGAAGGAGTTCAGTAATCAAGCAGACAGGATGACTGTGCTGTGGGTCGTCAGCCTTTCTTTCTCCTTGGCTATCTCTCCTTGCTCGACACGCCCACGAACAGAGCGGACACGCCCACGAACAGAGCGGCTGTGGTGGTAGAGATGGAAGTCGTGTCTGGGCTCAACAACATGGACTTTCCTCACGAAGGCTGACCTGGCTACAGCTGCTACGAGCTCTGCTGAGTGCCAGAGACCAACACTGAGCCCCAGATCCGGCACCATTCCCCCGGGTGACCAGGCAGCAGCCTGGTGGTGGGTTGACCATTTCGGACCCCTTCCTCCGCTGAAAGGGTGGTACTTTGTGGTCATGCTTTGTCCTTACCGGAAGACATGCTTTAGAGAGACACAGAAGAAACCGTCAGAGACTGGAGCTGTTATTCCATCGTGAGTCAGCTGCTGTATCTGTAATTAGACTCCTGGAACAACACAACTTATGCCTTCCAGCCTCTCCCCCAAATCTACCTCGTGTAAACCCGAGACCCACACGATAGAATTCTTCTCCATTCCTTTTCCCTGCTTTAGATCATAAGGTATTTCAGTTTTCTTTAAGAACTTCGTATTTATTGTCAGCTGTTTCAATATTCTATAATTGATTTTAAAACTAGTTTCCACTTAAATGTTTTTATTATTTTTCATCCAAAGAACTGGTAGCCATGTATGGTAGAACATGCCTATGATTCCAGGGCATGAACAGGTGAGACAAGAGAATTACATATAAAACAAACCTGGTGGCATGACTTAAAATGTTTTCTTTTTAAAATATTTATTTATTTATTATGTATACAATATTCTGTCTGTGTGTATGTCTGCAGGCCAGAAGAGGGCACCAGACATCATTACAGATGGTTGTGAGGCACCATGTGGTTGCCGGGAATTGAACTCAGGACCTTTGGAAGAGCAGACAATGCTCTTAACCACTGAGCCATCTCTCCAGCCCCATGTTTTCTCTTTTTTGCTGCTAATTCCTGGTGTGAATTTTTGTCTGTGATGTCATATGTACCATAGGATGTATCATTTCCCATCTTGCCAAGAACAGCCATAGTGCCTGTGAGGTAGGGGTAGCAGAGTCAGATGTTCAAGTCCGCCCTGGGCTACGTAAGGCCCTGCCTATAAGCATATTGTTTAGCAGTAAGTCATTCATAATGGTGTGTAACCCATCTCCTGAACTCCTGATACCTTTTTTTTTTCTGGTAAATTTTATGCACATCTGATGTCTCCTCAGGGTAGTAGCTTCCCAGAGTGGACTTACTCAACGAGATGGCCTGCACTGGTGAGGAATCTTGCCGCACTCTGGCCAGTTGCTTTCCACAAAGCAATATTGATTTGCTACTCCCTTCAGAGTTCACTGGGAGCTGTTTTTGAAGTTACCGTCTTCTGGAAAACATCTAAATGGTTGGTGCTTGTAGGCATCCTGTCGGTGCTGGCTGTGCCTGCTGAGGCCTTGAAAGAGGTGGAAGGGTTTCTCTGCGACCCTCCTCTTTTGAACTTCCCATCGGTCTGGGCTTCTTAGACATTTCCATTTCCGTTCTTTCCAGGGTACAGTGTTGGGGGCATTATCACAGCTGAATCAGATCAAGTTTGTTTAGAAAAACATTCAGCTGGCGTCCAGTTGCATCTATAAGTGCTTGCTGTCTTTGATGCTTAGAGAGGCTTACAAAGATCATGGAGGCTTCTAAAACTGATAGAGTTGGGAGGGCTTTTAGGAACAGCTTCTGGCTCAGAATTCTTTGAAGAAAAGGAGGCAAAGGTGCCCACAGTCATTATGGAACATGCCTGAAATTTGTAGAAGTTACTGATCTGTTACTAGTACCATTCTGCGTGTGTACTGTAGACTCCTGAGCTGTATAGGAGAGAGTCTTATGTTCTGGTTTCCTGCATGGAGGAGAGCACAGGCTGAAGGCGGTGCATCACATCTGTGAGGCAGGGAACGCACAGTCCCTCTTCCCTGTGCAGAGAGAGTTACTTCTGTCCTTGGCTTTCCTTCGAGTGCCTAAGAGCAGCCTTCAGAAAGGATCCTGGTGACGGGCACACTCTTTGTTTCCTCTGGAAACTGTGTGGTGACCTTCTCCCAGGAGTAGGCAGACAGCTGTCCCTTACTGAGTGAGACTAGGTGTGATTGTCTCTCCTCCAAATGTGTGCCCATACACAGAGCCACTGTTTGCTCCACTTTGAATTCGAGGGCCTCGAGTCCACTTAGTTCTCTGTTCATGGGTCCTAGTTCACCTGTGTGTCATTTGGCTACACCCAGAAATTGCTCCAGGAGCATCCAAAGAAACTAGTGTTACAGTCTGCTTAGGATTTAAGGTGTGTGAGGAATAGCTTGAGTTTTGTTTCTTTAGCATTCCAGTCTCTGTCTCTGTCTCTGTCTCTGTCTCTCTCTCTCTCTCTCTCTCTCTCTCTCTCTCTCTCTCTCTCTCTCTCTCTCTCTCTCACTATATATATATGTGTGTGTGTGTGATATATATATCACAAGTTGTCAACCATTGATGAAGAATATATGATTACTGTGTGTCAGTCCTCTTTAATGAGAGCAAGCATGTATATATTTATCATTAATTTTTAATGTTAGAGATAATAGTTGACAAAGAATTATGCGTACACAGGAGTATGTGAATTGCCAAGCATGGTGATACACATCTGTGGTTTCAGCTACTTAGGAGTTTGAGACAGGAGGATTACTTAAGGCCAGTTCAGGAAATACTGAGACCTTAAAAAGTGTGTGTGTGTGTGTGTGTGTGTGTGTGTGTGTGTGTGTGTGTGTGTGTGTGTAGGGGGGATGTACTAAATATCTAGCCCTTCCGTCCCTCCTAATGGGCAGTTACTTTTGTCTATTGCTTGCTTTTGCCGGGGTCTCCTATGGAGCCCAGGATGACCTCTGACCCCCGGGCTTGCCTCAGCTCCTCCTATGGCATTGCACCCTCCCACCACTCCCAGTTCCCTCCCTCTCTCCTGTGGTGCACAAACAACAGTCACACGTTCACCCGTTTTCCCTAGTGTTGGACACGCGAGGGGTTAGATGAAGAGCAGCGAAAGAGCATTCCCGTCCTAACAGCTAAAGGAACGTGAGATTCTTTCATTGGCTAGGCTGTAGAGTAGAACGGCTGGGTTGGGACATACTTGGTTAACGTTGAGGTTGTGGCCGATCCTTCATGGCTGTCTCGTCAGTGTTCCTTAGTCACAGTTTTACTGTTTGTTTTAAGCTATCAGTCTTGAGTGTTACAAAAAAAAAACCCTGTCTGGTCCATTTTCCACTTAATTAGGTTATAGTGTTTTATGGCTCACAGAAGTTTCTAATTTTCTAAAGTTAAATTGATACATTTTCCATTGTAATTTACCCGGTTGTGTTTTGAAAAACAGATTTATTGAAATCTGATGGCATACCACGTAATTCAGCTATTTAGAGTTTCCAGTGCGGGTTTTAGGGCATTTTCACATGAATGCAAGCATTGCTAAAGTCCAGTTTTAGAACTTTTTAAAATCTCACCTAAGAAAGCAAACCCAAACAAACTTACATTCCTTACTAATCATTCTACATTCCTCCTCATCCTTCGGCCCCCGCTCCTAAGCCCTAAGCAACTATGACTCCATTTTCTATCTCTATAGATTACTATTGTGGGGGCATTCTGTACAATTAGCATCATAAGAGACTGTGATGTTTGGCGAGTGATTTTTGTTGCTGTTTTTGGAACATGCTTTGTACTCGGAATTGACCTCATTCAGTTTTGTTACCAAATAAAATTTTGCGGTATCTATCTACCACACTTTGCCTATCCATTATGGGCAGTTGGTTGTTTCCACTTTGAGTACTGCTGCGTTTTCTTATTTTAACTTGGATGCGCACGTATGTTTTTGTTTGTTCTTGCCTATATATGTAGTATTGGTGTCGGTGGGTCTTACCTGTCGCTCTATGTTAAATGCCTCGCTGTATTGCTAACGTACTTTTTTCAATGACTGCACCACTTGGTGCTCTCACTGGTGGAGCAGAAGTAGACTCAGTTTCCCAGCCAGCCTCTCTCCCTCTGTTTGTCTTCCTGACTCATTGCCCTAGAGCAGATAAACTAGTATCCTGTATTTTATGGCATTTTAACTTTTATTTATTTATTTTTCTTTTATATGCATTGGTGTTTTTCTATGGATGTCCAGTTGCCTGGAACTGAACTGGAATTACAGACAGTTGTGAGCTGTCTATGTGGGTGCTAGGAATTGACCTGGGCCCTCTGGAAGAGCAGTCAGTGTTCTTAACCACTGAACCTTCTTTCCGACCCTTTATTGCACTTTTAATAATCTGAATGTAAATTATTTATCAGCTCCATTTGCAAGCATTCTTCCATTCTGTGATTTCTTTTTCACTATCATGATAGTTTTACTTGAAACAGCAAAGGCTTTCTATTGTCCATCTTTTTGTTTGCCTCTGCCCTTTTGATGTCATGGCTTTATGACCATTACCTAATCTAGCATCGTGCTGTTTCTCCTAAGAGTTCTGTCATTTTCACTTCCTAGTACTTGGATCTGTGGTCCATTTGGGGTAACCTATGTATACTGTGAAGTGTAGACTAAATTCACCATTTCCATGTGGACACCACTTGCCCCTGACCTGTTTATTGAAAAGACTCTTCTTTCCTCCTTGGTTGGTCTTTGGTTGACCGACATTGCTTCATCAAACCAGCCCTTGCTCTGCTCCCCGCTTTGCTCATGTCGTATGTTATGCCTTAGGTCAGGCTGTCTCGGAGCTGACTTCAGGTGCAGCTTTGATCTCACTCCATGAAGCTTCCCTTTGCCCTATGGGAGGAGTAGCCTCTGAAGGCAACAAACCCCACACACCGTATTTCCTTCTGCCAAGCCTTGCATCTCTCTGCTTTGATAGTGGATGCATGGATTCCTCCAGGACAGAAGTTTTTTGTCTTTGGTTCTTGTTTGTGCTGCAGGAGCCCTGAAAACAGTATCTAAGTCACGTTCTTAATGCTGGGGGTGGGGACGGGACCCAGACATGAGAATTTTGGTATCCTGCTTTGACCAGCAATGTGTGATTGGTTGAAAATACTAATGGGCACATAAACAATTTAAAAGCACCTTGCGTCCATAAAGCCTTGAATATAGCTATTTGCCATGTCTACAGAGACCACATAGTTAAAGTCCAGCTTCCTCTTCAGGCTGGGCTGCGTGTACACTGTGAGCAAAGGCAGTGTGCGTGTGCGTGAGTGCGGGTCTGTTGGCAGCCCCCTTGAGTTCCCGCACCCCGGTGGGTCGCACTCTCGTTTTCTTAGGTTTCTCAAGGCTTGCTGCCTGTTTCCTGCCGCTCGCTCGCCGGCAGTTAAGGACAGCTGGAGGTTTTAGCCGGTCACACGTGTAGCGGTGTCAGCTGCACCCCGTGGTTGTGTCAGATGGCGTCTGGAATGAGCCCAGAGTCTTGCTCACAAATGAATGCTTTGCCTCAAAGAAAATAGGCGGGGATGGGGACAGTGGGGATCTTTCTGGTTATTGCTGATTCACAGCGAAACCCAGAATTCACAGAGGCCGGCGGAAATGGTCCCATCTCTCTCTGACATTAATGAATGTTAGTGTGAGGTAGGGCTAGGCAGAGAGGGCTGGCGCCTTTGGCTTGAATCCTCAAAATTGTTGTGAAATGTGGATGTTGGTAGGGGGTAGGAATGGCTGGCTGTGTTGAAGGCAGAGTAGCCAAAGATGTGCAAAGCCAGGAAGTGGGAAAGGAAGGTGACTCAGAATGGGGATTTTTTTTATTTGTTTTTTTAAGGAAATGGACTGTGGAGAAGAGCATGTCTTCTCATTGTCTGCTCATATGGCTCTGGCAAAGCCAGCTCCAGTCTCTTGCCCTTGTTATATAAGGACACATATACTGTCATGGGGTATTGCTTAGCCTTAAAAGCCCGAGTTTTTTTGTTTTTTGTTTTGTTTTGTTTGTTTGTTTTGTTTGAGACATGATTTCTCTGTGTAGCCCTGACTGTCCTGGAACTCACTTTGTAAACCAGGCTGGCCTTGATCTCATAGAGATCCACCTGCCTCTGCCTCCTGAGTGCTGAGATCAAAGGCTTGTGCCACCGCTGCTGCCGGGCCAGGCCCACCTATGTTTAATGATCCTCCCAAAGCCTATTTCCTAATGACCTGGCTTAATATAAACACAGCACGTGTTCGTCCCCACCCCACTTGAACACATACGTACCTGGCAAACACTGCCACTAAACTACATCCTCTAGTACCACCCAGGGGTTCTTCTTTCTTTTTCCTTGTGCTGAACGTGGAAGCCAGAACATTGAACATGCTAGGTGGGTGCTCTTCCTCCCAGCTAAATTCCCAGTCCCATAGCCGCCATTGTTTAGGGTAGTGAGCGCTGAGCCCAGGAGTCTTGCTGAGAGTAGCTGCTGCTTTAGAGTAGTAGGCCCTGTCACTCCTGTGTCCTTTCTTTGTATGAAGATGCCGGGATACAGAACATAGGACATGCTTCCTCGTGGAAGGTTGAGTTTCTCATTGCTTCCTTCCTTGCTGATCACTGGTGCCAAGTGCTGGTAAACATGTCACCTTTGGAAAACCCTGGGCAGATAACTCCCCACTGAAAGCTCTGGCTTGGGTTGAGTAGTCTCCCCCACTGAGGTGGGGAAGAACCTCATGGGTGCAGTTTATCACCAATTGCCCTCGTCACAGGCAGGCCAGACTTGGGTATTCCAGCAGGGTGTGCTAGAGCAGCCGTCAGGTGTTTCCTCATTAGCAAGGGTGGGACTCTGGTGCCTTTCACTGGTGTGATCTTGGATGTGTTTCCCTACATGTCCATGTGGAAATACTAAACAACCCTGGTGGCCTGCCGTTAGGAAATTGGCTGGGGAGGGTGTGTGTGGCTGATTAAAAATAGGTGGGCTTGCAAGAGCAGAGACCCCATGGCAGTGGTATATGCTCTTATATGACTAGGAAAAGAGACTAGAGCTGCCTTTGTCACAGCCATGTGAGAACACAGTTTCTAGTTAGTTCTTTGATCTTGGACTTTCTGCTCTGCAAACTATATAAAATAAATAGTTTAAGTTACTCGGTATGGGATACTTTTATTATAGCAGCCTGAACTGACTATACCACAGGGCAGCCACATTTAACTTAGATGCAGACTGATGCCGTGATTTCCTTGGGAACCATATGCCGTGGAGCCCATCCCCATCTTCCTTCATTTGACTCAGTGGCCACCACTGCGTTCCCACGGGATCTTCATCCTCAGCCAGATGCCCGCCAGTGGGATTCCACCCTCAGATGCGTGTTTTCTGGCAAGGCTGTGTCATCTTGATGTGCAGTTCTGCCTCCAGCAAGGCTTTGCTCCTTGTGACTAGGGCATGAAAGCAACATAGCCCAGCGGGCTCCAGTTCCAGGTTTACCTCCAGCCGCTGGGGTCACTCATTTTTTCTTGACTTTGCGCATGACTTATGGGACACAAATAAAATGCTGTGTATGGGTAATTGTCCGGGGAGGGAAGCTAAGCCAGCTTTCGGAACTGGGGATCAGAGCGGAAAGGCCTACAGAAGCAATGGGTCTCGGCAGAAAAGGGAAATGTGGGTAAAGCGGAAAGTGCCCGGTGATGTCCTGCCATGGTCATTGATGCCACTCCCCATATGCTCTCAACAGAAAAGAGAGGCCAGTGTTCAAGAAGATCGTGGTGGCTGCATACTCCGCAGAGCTCCCTATCTCCTCGCTAAGCAATGGAGAGTGCAGTCAAGCAGACAGTAGCCTGGCGTTTGGAGCTGAGCATAGGAGAAAGTCATGGTGTTCCTTAATCCAGGCAAGCCATCGGGTCAGCACTTGAGTGGAAACCTTCATGTCCATTTGAGCATCACTTCACTGCTCATAGAAGCCACTCACAAACATTCAGACTCTGGATGTCTACCATATGGCGTGGAGAGCTCATATGTCATACCAGAAACATGTAGCTTGCACATTAGAATGCTGTCGTGTGTACAGGGCAGTGGGGGCAGAGCCCGACTGTGGGATCAGCCAGTGAGACTGCCATCGTTGGCCATGTGTCCTCTTTTTCTTTATGGAGGAGGTGCAGGAGGCTGCAGATGAGGTAATCGTGCCCTAGTTATGACTCCACCATGATACT
Source organism: Microtus ochrogaster (assembly GCF_000317375.1). NCBI lineage: Eukaryota > Metazoa > Chordata > Mammalia > Rodentia > Cricetidae > Microtus > Microtus ochrogaster. The sequence continues at coordinate 71,200,033 of NC_022011.1, forward strand.
TGAGGGTGTTGTCTGACAATACAGCAAGTCCTAGGGACAATGCTATTTTGGGCAGCACAGAGTTTCTGGGGCCTCTAGATAGAACACTTGTTACTGATACAAATGGAAGCTCCCATTTGTGTCAGTCAGAAAATGATTGTGGACCCTAAGCCCTTTAGTAAAGATTCAGTAAGGGATTTCTTTTATTAAAAACATTCTGTACAGTTTGTATTTTTCCAGTGATACAGTTTTTGTTAGAGCCAAATGTATACATTCTGAGACATGAATGAATATGTATACATTAACACTTGCGTGCGCGCCTAAAGAGATACTTGGGATAAATGGATATTTTAAGTTATCTGTGAAATGTGAGTAGGTACAGTCTGTATTAAGTGAACATGAATTTTTATATACTGTCCCCGCTTTTCTCTTGCTGCCTTAATAAAGTATCCCCAGGCTTTGTCCTATCCAGGAGGACAGACTGGGGTTCAGGGCCCAAGTCCTTGTTGCTCGTAGTGCTATGTCTTTGCAGCCTACTAGACTGACCTCTCCCGATACTTGGTCTCTTATATAGAAATGATAATCATCCACCACATATATCTTTGGGAGAGTTATAGAGGCTGTTGATGAAGAGATGTCCCCTAGAACACGCTAGAGAAGAGCTTCTGAGTTCATCAAAGTGGCTCTAACTTCTGAGACCCCAAAATTTGCCCTCTCTGGCCTTTGTTGGTCACCCTCATTTATTTATTTATTTATTTGTTTGTTTGTTTGTTTATTTATTTATTTATTTATTTAAACTTTGTATCTCTGATCAGGAGGATGGAGAAAGCAATACTAATGAAATGCAGGGACTTCTAATAAGCAACTGCTATTTAGATTTTGGTTTGTAAATGTCGATGGGCCTGTTCAGTGTGGATTTGTCCTCAACATTCTGGGAGCGAGTTGACGCGTCCGTAGCTTCTGTAGAAAGGATGCTGCCAGTTACTGAATTGGTTTTCATTTCCGGTAGCATGTGTTGTTCCCAGCCCGGTGCCTTACACTTGTTTATTCTTGTTCCTGTGGCCGCTTTTATGGAAAGAGGCAGAGGCGAAGCAGTGGCAACACGAGTAAGCCAGTTTGGAGGAGTGCGTGAGAAGCATTTCATGAGCACCGAGCTTAGGGCGCCTCAGAAGGCTACCTGAGCCCAGGAAGATTCTGTCCAGGAGAAATGATATAGGTGGGCCACATCAAGAAAACCAGTCCAGTTCCTGAGGACTGATATTTATTGGTTTGGGATTTTACAGTGCCCTCTTTTTTTTTTTGTAAGATTTTTTTTAAAAAAATGTGTATATGTGCACACAGAGAGATACACATATGTGTGGGTGCCTGGAGAGACCAGCAGAGGCCATTGGATGCCCTGGAGCTGGAGTTACAGACTCCCCTGAAATGCCTAAACTGGAAACCGGGACCCGAACTCCTGTCTTTGGACAGCAGCAAGCGCTCTTAATTGCTGAGCCATCTCTCTAGGCCCATTTCTTCTTCTCACACTTTGTGGTGTTTTACTAAGCTATTTACTTTTTGAGGAAGGGGAAACAATTCTTACTTGTCTCCTGAAAGCTGTGAGCCACCTTGGATTTTCTGTGATATATAGAAGGTGAACATCAGAGTCCTGTGAATTTGCTCTGAAACGAGGAGGGAACTTGACAGACTGCTTAAGAGGATCCCACTGTTACATGTGCTTTTGCATCTTTTTATTATCTTTGTGGCCGGCATCCCCCTTTTTTTTTTCTCTTTCACCCAGATTATTAGTCACTGTTTCTTCCTTTATATGGAGTGCCCCAAAGATCACTTTCAGCTCCAGCTTTCCCGAAGTCCTTAGCAACTGCTCCAGCGTCCTTTTCCTCACAAGAGGACGCTGTGAGGTGGAGGTGGCTCTGTGGCGGTGATGTTTGTTTTTCCGAATGGCCTCAGAGGCACTCCGAGTTATTTGAGTCTGTCTTTCACTCTCTGTGAGCTTTCATAAACATTTGTTTCATGTGGGTTTTCTGAATGTTAGCTGTGTGGGCGCTGGGCTAGGGATGAGGGACACACAGAGGGAAATAAACCCTTGGCCCTAAGCTCTTGGGAACACCCAGTTTAGTGAGGGAGCCTGGTGATGGTGAAGACACAGAAGTGTCTGGAGTGTTGTGACCTCATGGGAAGGAGGAAGGGTTCTTGGTGGGAGGCAGGGATGGTTCCCTGTGTGTGTGCTGTTGCAAGGGATTCTTAACAGATGAGGTCCATGGCAAACCAGAGCTCCTAAGGGGCATCTAGCTGGCCATGGAACCCCCCCCCCCCCCGTGCTGGTCAGGCGGCATGTGGAAATGTGAATCCAGGCCAGAGTGGATGTGACCTGTGAGAATAGCTGGGTCCTGGAGCCAGGAAGGATTTCATTTTGTTGTTCTTATTTTGGTTTTGCCAGTAACGTCCTTTGACTGTTTTTATACCGAAAGATGAAAGGAGCTTGTGGTTTAGAGCAGAGCCGGTTTTCTCCTTGCCGCTGGGAGTTGAGACTGGTTGGGACTCCAGCAGAGATTCGCACCAAACACGGCAGCTTCATTCTCTGCAGGGCCAGGAGAATGCAGCAAGGTGGATGGTGATCTGAGAGAACATTAGGGAAAAACTCCCCTTATGGTGATGAATGTGCACTTGAGGGAATAAAGTAGGAGACAGTGGCTCGGGGCAGGTCCATTTTATCATCACACATGATGTTGACATTGCACCTGGGATATCCGCGAACCATCATTGAGGGCACTGCCCCTGCCTCTGCCCAGTGGGTTCAGAGCTCAGGGATCTATGTCTTGGCAGAACCGTTTGGGAAAGTTGCTACTGCTCCAGTTTGGTTTTCTAGATTAATTTGGATTTGGAAAAAAAATTTTTTTTGTTGTTGTTGTACCTTTTTTACCTTTACATTACCCCCCCAATACAGTTTTTGTGATATTTCCAAGGTGGGCAGTACTCCTACGTCTTTTAAAAATTAGAACTCCAAGGTGATGGTTGGTCCTAAGGTTCTAAGGAATGCGAGTTCTGTTGGAACCCGTGTGTAGTGCTGGTGGAATTCCCCGCTATGTGCACTGATTTGACTTAGCAGGCCAAGAAGGACTTTGGATCTTTCTGGAGTCCTGTTTGTGCAGCGCGCAAGGGTGTCCGAGCGCAGAACCCAGGTTCAGATCTCTGGTCTTGAGCAGGGAGGTAGTTCGGGATGTTGAAAGTCAAGTGTAACAAAGAATGAAAAGTGTCTGTTAGCTTTTGGAAATAGGACTATTGACCAGAATTGACCAGCTTCTGCCAATTTGGTCAGACGGGAACTCCATTAGGCCACCGTGGTCTCTGTTGCAGCCATTGGATCTGGCCATCATGGCAAAGACAACCATAGACAATATGTAGATAGATGGTCATGACTGTAATCTGACAGGCGCTTATGAACGCACTTGGCGGTCTTCCTCTCATGCCTTCCCTAACCTTTGCCCCTTAGAAATGGAGAGTTAGAATTTATTCAGTGCTAGACATGCGACACATTTGCAATCCTATATAGAAGTGTCAGCCCATTCTACCGTTGGTGGAGTTCCAGGACTGCAGGCAACAGCTCCTGGTGGTTACACACCCAGCTGATAAATGGCCGGGACCTGAATTCTCCCCTGATTTCAAAGCCTGGCTCATTCTTCCTCACTGACCTGTGACCCAGGGCAGTAGCCTTAGCCCTGGTCATTATCAAGAGTTCTCGTTGGCACAGATGGCATGGTACCCCACACTCCCGCCATTGTCCTTCCTGTGACCAGCACGAAGCCAACCAAGCTCTGCTACTTCCCCTGTGCCCTCTACAGTAAGTATGTGGGACTCAAGGACACAGGTGCCTCCACAGGTGCTTCTGTCAGATACTATTTGAGCCATGGATGACCTTTGATTTTATTTTTCGAGACCGTTTGGAGTATTTTTAGATTTATGGAGAAGTTGCAAAGAGCAATATAAAGAAGTTCCATATATCCTAGTGGCCAGTTTCCACGATTGTTAACACAGCATTGTGTGCTACAGTCTGTATAATTATTGAGCCAACATTGATGCTTGCTAAAGTCTATACTTGTGGGTTTTCCCCGACTAATGCTCTTTCTCTGATTCACATCGCTATATCACATTCAGATATTATGTCTCCATAGATTTCTTTCTTTATTTTTAAAGATTTATTTATTTATTATGTAGACAACATTCTGCCTCCATGTATGCCCGAACGCCAGAAGAGGGTACCAGATCTCATTACAGATGGTTGTGAACCACCATGTGGTTGCTGGGAATTGAACTCAGGACCTCTGGAAGACCAGCCAGTGCTCTTAACCACTGAGCTGTCTCTGCAGCCCCCCCCCCCTTCTTTTTTGTTTGGTTTTCACGTATCTCTCTGTGTAGCTCTGGCTGTCCTGGAACTTACTCTGTAGACCAGGCTGACCTTAAACTTAGAGATCTGCCTGCCTGTGGCTCCTGAGTGCTGGGATTAAAGGCTTGAGCCTGTCAGTTTCTCAGACTCTGTTTTGATGACCCTGGTGGTTTGGGTATGGTATTTTGTAGGTTGCCTGTCTGTTGGGATGTGTCTGGTGTTTTTCTCACCACTGGCCAGAATTTAGGAGTTTCAGGCAGAACTCAGAGGTCCTGGGTGGCTTTTTCCGTCCCCCAAAGGTGAAGGTACATACCAGCGGTGTAATTTACCTCTGTTCATTTGCTCTTGATCATCTGGCCAAGGTTTTGGCTGTCCACTTTCTCCCTGGAAGTTACTCTGTCTCCTTCCCTCCCCATTTCCATCAACCACACAAGGAACACACTTTGTGCTCTGCGTGGTCACTGTACATAGCCCGCAGGTAAGGGTGGGCACTAAGCTCCTGACAGTGGAGTTGTCCATGTAAATCTTTGGGGATTATTCTGGGTCTTGAGAGTTGTGTCTTCCCTATTCATTTATCCCCGTGTGCAGGGCCTTCCAGATGTCAGGGATGCTCTGACCTTTGCGTCTGCTTTGGTGCATGGCTGGTGCCCTGTGAGACTGTCTATGGGCATGCATTGTTCAGAATCCGGTCTGTTAGGTGTAAGATGGGTCGGAAGTCGTTGCCTCTGAGATTTAATTCCTTAATATAAACTGCTAAGCATACATGTGTCACCTAAAACCTTAAAGAAAAAGCATCTTGGACTTTATACTTGTTAGGTTGGCAATCACTTTTTGCCTCGATGGTGAAGAAACGTCTCTGGCAAGCATGTTATCTCAGGGGCTTTGTCTGAGACTGGCATTGAAGCAGCGCCACCTTGTGGTCAATACTGGATGTTCCAATGACGATTTCTGCTAAGTTCTGCAGCAAGTTTTTTTTAAAAGGAAAATAATATTTGTTCTTCTAAGGATTCAAATCTTCTCCTTTGGTTTTACATATTACCAAATTTAGACTTTAAAGTAACCAATTATAGTTGTTCTAAGAAGAAAAAGAAAGCACCTTGGACTGGCGAGATGGCTCAGTGATCAACAGTGCTTTCTGCTCAGTCACAAGCACCTGAGTTTGGATCCCAGCACTCATGTCTGGCAAATGCTTGTTAACCCTGGCTCTAACTCTGAGGGACCCAGTGATCTCTTCTGGCCTCTGAATGTTTTTCAAAAGCATAGATGTTAGGTCAGGTGTTCTCAGCCTGGTTCTGATCTCAGTCAGCTTTCGTAGGAAGGTCAGATCTATTGTAGCAGCTTCCACTAATAAAAATCCCACAGGCACCTGGGCTGTGGTGTGTTCAGCATGGAAATCTTTTTTTCTGTTCTCTCTTGGACCCAGAACATTGACAGGGTCAGCCCCACTGCCAGGGGCATGGCAGAGGTCTGGGTTACTGCAGGTGATGGCAGGAGGCAGGCTGTTTGGACTCCAGAGTGACTTATGGCTCAGCCCAGCACATCACTGCCTGAGGTCAGCAGGCAAGAAAGTGAGTGCCTCCCCAGTACCTCACTGTCAAGCGTGCTTGTCTGTGGCTTAGACCGGAGTACTTCCTTTGTTTAAACAACAGCAGCACCACAGGAAGAGGACTGGAGGAGCTTTCAAGGACATGGGCAGTGATGCCTGATGGGTAGCCTTGCCACCTGGGTAGAAACGGAGGACAAGCAGTGACTTAAGAGTCCCTTTCCTTCCACTGATATTTTGAAAGGAAGGCTTGACCTTACCAGGTGGAGAGTCCGTTTTAAGAAGACTCTTTAATTTCTGAGAGCAACATCTTATTGCATACGACTTATAAAATAATCTTAAATTGCTTTTCAGTATAGTCTAGCCTTTAAATTTACCTTTAAGTCTTATTTTATTAATTTAAAAACCTGTTTAGCATGAATTCCATCTACTACTGAGAATCACACAATTCAGGCTGGATCTGCAGGCTGCCCAGCTATTCCATTTATTGCATTCCTTTTCGAAGACTAGTAATTCACTACTAAATATATTCTCTCGCTCTGACAGAAGGGACGAGCGTATCCCTGGATACACCACAATCACGTTGATTCCTTGGGTTTCTTTTTACTCTTCATTTAATTCCAAACTTGGCTTAGGTTGTAAGACAGTCAATAAGCTCAACCCTAGAAAGGTGAGCGTAGTACCAAAACAGTGTGGGTTCTTGGGATTAAATTTGGAGCAAACACATAGTAGTTGAAGCAAAACATTTATCTACCGCCCTTTCTTGTTAACAGTGCAGACGGCCCAGGGGTACTTTGGTCACTTGAAGTTGTCTCTCATGGGGGAGGCGTGCGGGGAGGGGTTGTGGGCAGAGCAGAGCTTCCACATTGGTTCTGAAGAGTGAGTGTGTGTTTCCTGGGGCTATAGTGGCGTGTTATCACTATTTGGTGGTTTCAGTTGTGGATGCTTATCTCTCTGAGTCACAGGCAGAAGTCTGTAGACTTGTCTGGGAGAACTCTTGCTTTCTGGTGGTTCTAGATGTTTCTGCCTTGTCCCACATTTATCCCCCCCCTACTTCTGTTTCGCCTCATAACCTTTTCTCTGTGTTACTCTTATTGCCCTCCTCCCTCCTACAAGGGCACATGGATTTCGAACCTGTCTGGATAATCTCAGATGTGCCCCTCACGGCCCTTATCCCAGTCACGAATCTCTGCAGACGTCTAGAAATCAAGTAGCTGCACATTCCAGGGAGTGGATGATGCACGTGTCCCCAGGAACCATTATGTCTGTCATATGCTCCTAGCACAGCGTTGCCTGACGGCCTCATGGATGCACACATGTCCACGTCTCTTCCCCAAGGAAACAGAAGAGAAAAATGGGGTGTCTCTCAGCACAGATCCTCAGCTTCAACAAGTGCATAGAAATTGCATAAATGCCACCACAATCAAGATGCAGACCAGTGCCTTCATCCCAGTGTGTCCATCCCAACATATATTTCTACTGCTCCATTCTAGTCAGCTGTACCCTGAAGCCCTGGGTTCTCCAGACCTAGAACTTTGCCTTTTCAGAATGTGATGTGTGGAATCATTTAGTATACAGTCCTTCTGAGTCCAGCTTCTTGGCTGGGTACACTTGAGATCCATCCATGTTATAGTAGATACCAGTAAACCTCTACTACATGTTTTGGAAGTAGGCCGCTACATGGTTACGTCACTGTCTGTTTGCCAGTTGGAAGACACTTGGCTAGTCTGCAGTTTGGGGTGATTATAAATCAAGTTGTTATAACTGTGTGCACACCGGCTTTTGTATAAACCTGTTTCCATCTCCTGGGTCAGGACTTAGCAGTGGACTTGGCCAGCTCATACCATATGTATTCGTTTGTGTGAAAGTCTTCAACTATTTTCCAGTGGCCTGAAACATTTTGTCGTCTCCCCAGTGGGATGGGAGCTTGATGCTTTGCAGCTTCAGCAGCTGCTTGTTTTGTGTGGTTGGAAGAGTTAGCGTTGTACAGGGCGTACATGCCCTCTGAGCGGGACTACGGGACTATGTCTGGTGGTCTCGCTGTAATCCAGTTAGGCTTAGAAGGCTTTGTTTGTTAACTATTACCAGCGTCTTTACAAGTTTGAGACAGGATTTTACGCAGCCCAGACAAGGGTGACCTTGAACTCTGGCCTCCTGCCTCTATCTTCCAAGTGTTAGGATTATAGGCTAGGGTCACAGAATCTCTTTTTGTGTGGTGCTGGGCATCAAACCCAAGTCTTTATGTGTGCTGCCCAGACCCTTTGCCGATTGAGATACACCCCCAGCTTCCAAATTATAACTAAGACCTATAATTAATCTTCTTTCTAATCTAATTACAGCTGAAAATCTTTCCCACTTAACCGTTCTTCATGGACGTTTCTCTCTGAACGTGTTTAGAGTGTGTACATCTCTCAGGCACTTTCCCTCCCTGGATGTCAGTACCCAGAGGTGAGGCAGAGGAGTTGGGGTGGGTCTGGCTGAATGAGATGCAGAGGATCCCGAGGACCAGGCTGAAGAATAAGATGTGTGTGTCTTGAATGTGGCTGTCTCTCTGTGGTGTAGGATCTGAAGGTTCCCGTAGATGGGGAGAGACGGTGCAGTATGTGTGCGTCCATGCCCATCAAAAATAAAGCCGAGGAGGGTGGGCTAGCCGCCTTATCAATGAGAACTGAGAGAGTGGCAGGATTGCTCTGACCCTTTCCTGGATGCTAGGGAGGAGGGGCAGAGCACCTTCTTGGGGTGGGGGGGGGGAAGGCAGGGTAGAGGAGTGGGTCTTTTAGGTGGAATGGGACACCGGTTCATGTCTCCTGTCTGACAGAAGGGAGGGAGATGTGCTGCGGCCATTGTACTAAGCCAAAACTTGAGGGAATATTTGCAAATTTAATCTTTCATGGGAAGGTACTGCTTTTTAGTAATTAAGTACAGTTCACTTGAAAACAACCCTCGTTGGAGTTAATATCTATGGAAAGACAAGACCTCCTGCCTTCCCCCCAGAATTCTCCAGAGTGCTACCATCCACCTCACCTTCGGGTGCAGCTCAGCAGGTGCCTCTCCCGCTTCTGATGCCTCTGCTTCCCCTAGTGACAGCCCTGTGCCACCGCAGCTGTCTGTCTTGTCCTCCTCCTTAGGAAGCGGGCAAGGTCTCAGATAGGCATTCCGGTTAGACTAAACCAGTGGGTTTGAAAGTTTCTGTGGATGGGTACCTCAGAACTGCTCTTGTGGGGTGCAGCCAAGAATGTGTTGTCTGGCAAGTATAGGGGACCACGCTTGGGAATTTAGTACCTAGAACCCAGGTGGAAAGAAGGTTCCAAGGGTCCTGCTTCTAGCCTTTTGTGTTCAGCTACTTCAAACAATGGAGCCATCATCTCCTGCTGTGGGAATAAAAGAGCCACCCCCCTCACTGGCTGTTTCCCTGTCTCCTCCAGAAACTGGGAAATGACCCTTCTAGGAAGGAAGCAGCTCGTTGGTCAGGCCCTTCACGAAGCTAATGTTAGTAGCTGTCAAGTTTATTTATAAATGGTTCACACCAGTTGACCACATCTAATCTGAAAAGCCTTGAAGTTGGAAGATTTTAGTATTTGGAGTATTTATAGTATTTTATAGGGATGGGATCTAAGCCTAATCATAAATTTTATATTTATATAAATTATATGAAAATTTATATAAACCATACATACATCACTTGAAAGTAATTCCTCCCCACCCCATCCCTATTCCCCAAGGTGGGGTTTCTCTCTGTGTCCCTGGCTGTCCTGTAACTCACTCTGTAGTCCAGACTGGTCTAGAACTCAGAGATCCCTCTGCCTCCTGAGCTCTGGGATTAAAGGCATGTGCCACCATTGCCTGGTTTTGAAAGTAACTTCATACGGTATTTTTATGTGCTTAGACTGTGGCTTGTTACATGAATCAGGTGGGAAAAAATGCCCATCAAATCTGTCTGCACTCAAAAGACATGTTTTAAAGATCCCCCACCCTGTGTGTGTGTGTGTGCACGCTTGTGCGCATACATGTGTGTGCGCGCGCGTGTCTGTGTATTCTTCTCAGAAGCCAGCAGCATTAAATCTCTCAGGAGCTATAGTTGTAGGCAGTTGTGACCTGCCCGGTATGGTGGTGGGAACTGAACTTGGGTCCTCTGTAGGAGCAACACATGTTCTTAACTTCTGAGATGTCTCTATAACACCCTTAGCCCCCAACAGATATTTTTTGAAAGTTAGGTATCTTTAATTATTAGAACAAAGAATGCTGTTGTCAGGACTTGCCCACTAGGTGGATTATTTGGCTTTGCCTTTCCTCAGAATGCGTCCTCCCGAGATGCTGTCTCTGGTCCTTCGGCTGTGTCTGTGGACAGCATCACTGCTCTGGCTTAAATACAGTGGGGAGCCTCAGGTGTGCTTCGAGACAGATATTGTAAACACACACGCAAAGGCATGTATACATACACGCAGGGAGACACAGACATACACATACATAAACACACATGTGCACATGCACACACACAGAGAAAGAGAGAGAGTTATTTTTAGTTGAAACACTCTGAGATGAGAAGTAACCTCCACCCTCCCCTTTTCACTGCCAGGAGATAAAGCCCAGCTTGGGTTATTTCTATCATCCGCTTTAAAAACATTCCTTATATGGCCATTTCTAAGCAGCAGAATAGCTGTGTGATGAACATGTCAGAAAGAGCAGGAAAGCTGGCCGCTGGGAAAACTGGATTTGGAGACTTAAGCCAAGGCAGTACTCGACTGGGGAGAAGGCCGTGCCTTCCAGTGGCAGAATAGAGCGACTGCGGCCGCTGCACCAGTATCTTCCAGTTCCTTCCCCGTGACTACAGAAGATGACAGCAGCTGTGGCGCTCCGGCTGCTTGGTATCTGCAGCTTTATGACCTATGACCGTAGCCTCTGTCTGACGTGTTTATGTTTGTGCCCTCGGATTTTAAGGGTCCTTTATGACTGAGAGCCCTTTCCCTTATCACATGGTGCATATAGAGCTGGGGAAACTGGATTGGAATAGGGAAAGAGAAAGGCAGAAGCCATGCCTGGGAGTGGTGGCCCACCCCTTGAATCCTTGCACTCGGGAGGCAGAGGCAGAGGCAGACCCATGTCTGGTCTATAAAGTGAGTTCCAGGACAGCCCTATACAGAGAAGGCCTGTCCTGAAAATCCAAAATAAATAAATAAATCCAAAACAAATAAATAAAATCCTAAATAAATGAATAAACAAATTAGCTAGCTAGAAATAGTGAATGTCATACAGAATGAATTTAATATATGATCAAGAAAAGCCCACTCCCCAGATGTCATACAGATAACTGTAATCCCAGCACTTGATAGGCACAGGCTGGAGGATGGTATGCTTGAGTTCAGCCTGGGTAAATTGTGTAGTGTGGGCTAGCCTGAGCCAGCTGTGACCCTGTCGTGTGTGTGTGTGTGTGTGTGTGAGAGAGAGAGAGAGAGAGAGAGAGAGAGAGAGAGAGAGAGAGAGAGAGAGAAGTAAGCTTCTTAGTCTAGACCACTAGGATATAGCCATAGGACCTCCACTAACCTACAAGAAGGGGAGGTCACTGGTAGTCTTTATAGGCCTCCCTTTTGCTACTGAAGCATGGTCTGAGATCCTAGCTGATACCTCTGACCACAATGTAGCAAGACCACCCCACTAAAGGTGGCACAGCTGCTTGGCCACCAGGGACCAACACTCAGGAGTGTCCAGGACGCGAGGCATCTGGCCAAGGAAACATTGGCTCACACTCAGAACCGAGTCTTATTTTCAGACCTCTCGCTTTGAAACCCAGAAGTGTCATTCTCTTTGGACAGCTACTTTCCAGTCTTCTGCTCTTCTTTGTGTAAGGAGGGAAGTTGTTTTGCTTTCAAGTAGTCAGTGCCTGGGGGATGCGTAGTGTTTTGTTTTAAGCAAAAGTTAGGCAGTAATTTCCCATGAGTGAGGGGGCTTGAGGGATTGGACTTTTCAGTCTTAACCTGAATCCGTAAATTATATGACTGCTGTATACGGAGTGACTTTTAGCTTGGATGGTGCTGAGGTCATTGTCACTGTGGCTTAGTGGATGGCCATTCAGGAGGAAGACCAGTAGGGTGATGTCACTGGTGTGGCCTTGGTTGTCCTCCGTTGCAGCTGCAGCCTGCTTGGCTGACGCACCCCAGACTGAATGTTCCTCATCACTGTGCACCCTTGTTGTTGGATGCAATGCTGTTTTTCTCTCGGGGGTGGTTCCTCCCGTGTTCCTTAGTTCATTCTCAGGGCTTTGAATCCATCCTTCCTGGAGAAATAAACTCAGCTGCCAGAATCAAGGAGGGAATATTCCTGGCTTGGGAAGAGGCCTCTTTTTCCACCCTGCAGGGTTGCCCTCACTGGCCCCTGTTCTCTGACTGGACTGACTCTGAAGCTCCATGACCCTTAACTGTTCTGCTTGCTCCTCTGCTCCCTGGGAGTCCTTGTCCCTGTTTCAGAAGTTTGCTTTTCACCTGTGGCTACCTCCTTTCCCCAGCTCTCCCTGCTTGGTCCCTTTACTGCGACTTTAATGGAGCTGCCGAGGGAGAGGGGGCCGAACGAGTCTTCTTCTGCTTTGCTTGGTGGAAAGCGTGCGCGAATTCTCTTAACGATCCATCGGGGCAGGAATAAAACCTCTCCGCCTATAAATGTATCTTGTTTTACAACATCCGCGGTTCAGCTGTTCGTGAAAAGCAATTTAAATAAAAGGGTCATGCTGGAGAACAGTTGTTTATATCCACTTTAATATTTCTGCTGCCAGTAAAAGTTAGGGGAGATCAGAGACACGCGGGATGAATAAAAGCTTTGCTACCTGCACGGGTTCATTCCAGTGCTCCGGCCCTGTGGAGAGCTGAAGGCCTAATCTAGAATTCCTAGTGGTGGCTCAATCCATGGGCTGCAGTACTGTGCCCATGGCTGTGTGAATTCCTGTATGTTTGGAGCTAACCATTGGGTTTACTTGAGCCTCAGTTTCCTGACCTAAAAGTGGTGACATCGTGCTTTTGTCCCCAGGTTTCTAGGGCTGAATTAGTGAATTCTTGGAAGTGTGCTTAGCTTCGATGACCATGGCGGGAGGTACAGGTTTTATTTACTTCACTGGATTGCTGTTTATGCCTGAGAACCATGTGGCCCTGGTTTGTGTCCTCATGGATTTTGCCCCCATTGTAAGAGCTTTGCTTGTTTGTCTCTTAACTCTGGGACATACTGAGATCAGAATAAAGGGGAGAACAGGAAGGAGGGGTACAGTGATTGAACCTAGATTTGTGCAGATTTGTTCAAAGAGTCTGCTCTTAACATCCCAACCCCTTCAGGTTGGCAATTGTGAACTTGTAAGAGAGACTTCTAAGGCGGGATTGAACCTAGGGCTGTGTGTGTGGTAGACATTGCTCTCCTAGTCAACTGTGTCCCTGGAGCTCTCGTTACTGTGTGTTCAGACAGTCTCACTCAGTTAACCAGGCTGTCCAGGAAGTTTCTCTGTCACCTGGATTGGCCTTGAACCTGCTACCCGGCTGGCTTAGCTTCTGGAGTAGTTAAGATGTCACGGCTGCTGCTCCAGGCCCCCATTCATTGCAGATGGTTTAGACGGGTGGGCGTGGTTGTCTTCTGGAGGCTCTGAGTGACACAAGACTCCTTGTTCCTACCATTCACAATCCCTCTTTCTATCCCTGTGAAATAATCCACATCTTACGAAAGCACCGGACTGTTGAGAGGGTGGTTTTGAGGGGATGTTGGGTAAGTACTTTGGAACTAGATCCCTGGATTTGCTGCTGTTAACTCTGAGTTCTGGTGAGAGGGTCAGATGTATCTGGAGCAGTGAGTAAGGCTGAGGCTGTAACAGCTCCACATCGTCAGTTACAATAAAGGGCTTTGCTGCCTCTGTCCATAAACTGTTAAGAGACAAGATGCCAGGGCTCTGCTTTGTGGTAGGGAGCTGGGACAATGGAAAGCCTGTGTATTTCTCAGCTTTCATGTTCTGTTTCTTTCTCCTGTTCCAACCACCTTGTTGTCCCTGTTCTTCCTGACGAATACTTAACCTTTCTGTTTTCCCTCTCATGTATTTTACGTATCTTAAATGTGGATGTATAGATGCATTAGATAAAATCTGGGTGCTGTTGTATAGGCCACTTAGACTGTGAACGTATTTCCCCATTCCTGTAATGGTTTTTGACATTAAAAAATTCTGACAGTTTAAATAAATTATTAAAACAGCCATGTACTTAAATACTTCATTAGTCATTTGTAATCATGTTTTCTAAAGTTTAAAACAGCATCCTTTTCTGAAAAGAGGCTTTTTTAATAGCACGGCCTGTTTAAGATGCAGTCATTACCACCCGCTGGGAATCGGATTATTTTTTTTTCAAGGCACGTAGATGCTTTTACAGTCCAACCTTTAGATGGCAGCATCTCTCACCGTAAACCATGCTTTGAACACGTTCTTTCAGACATATTAGATGTAGAGACAGGAGGATGTTCACAGTCTGCCTAGATCAACCTGCTTGCTGTGGGGCATAAGCCTGGTCAGGGTAGTGGCCCAAAAGGGTGAGAGGCCAGATGTTGTAGCCTGTCTGGAACACTGTCCACCCTCTCCCCTCCTGCCTTTCTCTGTGACCGTGTGCAGACTGCAGAAGGTCTAACAGGTGATTTGGGACCAAGATGGAAGGTGATCCTTTGAAGGTACAAAGAGGCATTCTTTTAGCTTCTCAAGTCACTACAGATCTAGTTCGTAGACCAAGCAATTCACCTATCCAAACATGTTACAATGCTTTAGTTTTTAGTACGCTCCCAAGGAGTTATGAAGGATTGTGCAAGTCTAATATTAGAAATTTGTTATTCTCCAAAGAATCCCCTACAAGCCTGCCTATCTTCAACCCTGGCCACCATTCAAATCTTTGGTTTCCCCTATACTGGAAGTTACACATTACGACTGGCTTCTGTCGTGTGGCATGGTATCTTTAAAGTCTATTCTTGTCGCAGTAGGAGTGGCTGCTCCGTCCCTTCTCTTCTCCCATTTCCTGGGTTTTCCGCTTCCTCGGCTGATGGCCCTTTGGGAATAACACCGTGCACTGGTTTCTGTGTGGACACATTAGGGTGGGTGTGGAGGGCTGCTGGACCATGTGGCAGCTCTGCTGACCTCTTTGAGCAGCTGCTGGACTGTTTTCCAACAGTGACTGCACCTTTGTCCCCAGCAGCAGGGAATGAAGGTTCGATTCAGTCTCTTTAAGAATTCTGAGAGCTTTCTCAGGAGGAAAAACAAAACAAAACGAACAAAATGGTAAAATTATAAAGAATCCCAGGGGTATGGTGGTACCTGCCTGTGATCACGGCCAGAGGAAGAGGCAGAAGGATGGATGTCAGGTCTAGGTCAGCCCGAGTGACATAGCGAAACCCTGACTCAAAAATAAACTGAAAATTCCAGATTTTCCTGATAAGTTGTGGTTGGGGGAGGGAAATAGAACTCTCTGTGTCTTGTGTCCCCAAATTCGGGCAGACTGTTGGCCACACCCGCCTGAGGGCAGCTGCTGCAGCTGCCAGGGAAGCAGCCATGCAGTTACCGAACATCGTCAGCCTGAAGAGAGGCCTACGTTCGGTGGCTGCTCAGCATGTTGATACCAGAGGCCAGCTGTTTGTAATTCGCCAACTCTTGACTTAGAGATGCCAAGGAACCAGGCCATCCGTATCCCAGTGAGAGGAAAATGGTTTCCTACTGCTGTCTAGGTCTGAACATGTCAAAGTCACCTGTGTGACACACAGAAAAAAACAACTGTGGAATTGCAGCCAAGGGGAGCAACTTTGGTTTCTTTCCGTCAGCGTTTGCGTTCTCCAAATGGAGCTCACCCTGGCAGATCAGCCTGGACAGTCTTGTGTCTGCTCTGAACTGGTGTGTGTGTTCGTTCAGGGGAGGGAAGGGTCAGCCTTCCTTTAGGCGTGGTTGCGTCCTGGTAAAGACACAAACTGTATGTTCCAAAGCGCTGTTTGCACCTGGAAAAACTTAGCTATACTCGGGTCTTTCCCACTGCAGGTCCTGTCAGGAAGCCAAAGTATGTGGAGAGCCCCAGGGTGCCTGGAGATACAGTTATGGTCCCGTTCAGAGAAGGGGCCAAGCCCTCAGAGCCCGGTGACGACGGTAAGACGATGTTTTCCATGATCTTTCCCTAAAGACTGCATAGTCACATTCTCCATTTCTGAGGGAAACCCGAGTTCCCTCGCAAGAACGCTTCACTGAACTAAATGTTTCTGGGAGGTTTTTTTCCCTTTGGGCAGTTGACAGAGATTAGTTTGGCTACTGTGAATTCTTGAGATTGTAGACAAGGGGCAGGAATAGTTGAGTTGGGTGTATTTGCATTGCTTAAGGGTTGGGTCTTGTGTTGTCTGAATTCTGACCTTCCTGTCTTTGGGAGGCGTGAAAAGCCAGCCAGTTGACTTTGGTTTTTATATAAACACATTACCTCTTCAGAATATTCAAGAGCAGGTTTTGGCTGAGAATCTGAGACTTCCATTAGATAGTTTAAGAGCCCATGGTGACTTTGGGAAGCTTAAAAAGTTAAACATCTGTGATTTACCTTTACAGGGGGATTAGATTAGAGATCAAAAAAAAAAAAATCCAAACTGATTGAAGCCAGTTTTTTTTTTTGCCATAAAGTTATTTGTATCACGTCCCTACAACCACTTATAATTCAAAATGTAAGTATAGCATATGCTATGTGCCTGTAGCTTTTAATAAATGCATTAATAGTTTGCTTATTTTTAATCAACTCAAGAATTTACGTGTTCTTTCCTGGGATTCCATTTGCCCACAAAACATTCTGAACGTGTAGTCCGCTTCCCTGCAGAAGACAGAGAGTAAGACTTAGTGGTACAAGCCCGCTTTGTCCTCTATGAACCGAAGCTTCTCATAGCTTCTAGCACTGGAAGATGCTCACCATGGAGAGGAGGAGCCTCATCCAGATTTCCACTGTGGAGTACCATTTGTGTAGTAGAAGGGGCTCACATTGGTGATTGTGAGAAGGAGGGCAAGGCTGTGTGTGCATAGGTGTGAATCCGTGGTAGTGACCAGGTAGGTTAGAGAGCCATCAACTGATACGAGACTGTAAATGAGGGCTCTGTGAAACCACCGAACTGACCTCTTCCTGGGTAGAAAGGTTTATTGAGGAGCAGACTGCCCAGGCTATATCTGGGTGGGGAGCAGAGAGAAGAGCAAAATGATAAGCAGATTTTTATATCACAGTAGCAGGGTGGGGTCTTTGAGTTGCTACTGGATGTTCAGTTGACTGGGAATTAGATGCCTTTGCCCCTTTGGGCTAATAAAGGAGGATCTGGTAAGCAGAAACCCTCCTTTAAGCCTGTTTATCAATAAAATCCTTCTGTTTGGGACTTGTCACCAGCACTGCCATTTTGGGGTCCTGCTTTGGACTAAATGGAGTGTGACATATGGCGGGAGCCTCTTTTTTATCCCCTTCATTTTTCTTGTATGTGTCGAAGAGGAAAGAAGAATACTCTTTTGAAGGTGAATACTGGTAATCAAATTTACCAGCTCTCTGCTCCATTCAGATTAATTCTGCCACCCTGGTCTCCAGATACCAAAATCCTCATAGTCCTGGCTGGATAACATGGGGCTTCATGACGTTCTGTGCTGGGTTATTCTCATGTGAGACAGGGGCACAGATTTAGGATTATTGTTGGACTAAGAAAAGAGGCGACATGTAATTCTCATTGTCAAGTTTTCTCCTTTGGCTTGAGGCAGATTTGGACATCTTTCCTGGCAAGGGCATACTTGACCATGGGCCAAGCTAAACTCAAGAGTAGCCATTGGTCTTGCTAGAATGGCCAGAAGTTGCACGTGTGCTTATTCCTAAGATCCTAGCTCTCTGATTCAGCTGCATCAGACCACATTAGGACCAACATCACAGCCTGCATAGATTGCAAATGAAGGACCTGAGACATTAATTACAATGGGCTAGTTCTAAGAAATACGATGTGTTCGCTTTTGTAGGTGTGAGATGGGGGTATGGTTCATATTTCTGGGTGCCCGGTCATACGTCAGGATGACCATGCTGTGGCATAAGCTCCGGCAGTTACTCTGTTGCCTGGCGATGAGGCAGTTGTATGACAGAATTGGATTTGACAATTAGCAAAGGGTGGTGTGTTTTGTAATCTTTATGGAATCTTTTAAGTTTCAATGGAGTTAATTAAGACAGCCATATCAAAGTGTAAGTGTTATGTCTAGATCATTGAACCTAAAGCTTATGCTAAGTAGAGCCAACTAAGCTGAGTAATAAGCCAAGCTTCTCATGATGGGCAAGCTCTGATTTCCAGAGTTTAGTATCAGCGCCGTGACTCAAGTTCCATTGGAAAGTCTGACATTCTTGCTCCAATGCTTCCTTTGGGCAGTTGTATTTATGTCCCTGTGACCCTCCAGCTGCAGTCAGTAGTCACATGGGAGTATTCCATAGCCTAAGAGTCTGAGCACAGCTCCTCCTGAGATGCCTTTGAAATTTCTCGTAGACTTGTACAGTGTCCATTTATTCCAAAGGTTTGAGCTAGCCTCTCCTAGGCTGCCTTGTTTTGTTTTGGTGACCACATAACCCCATTAATTCTTGGTTCTTTGCTCACTTGTTTGGAATTTAAATCAAAATAAAATAGAACCAGTGGGCACATACAATTTGTTTATTAACTTAGCCATCTGGGTAGTAGGTTCAACCAGTTGAACAGTTTTCTTTTTTAATAAGCAAAGAGTTCATTTTTCAAGTTTACACAAACCTGTAAACATCTGTAAGAAGACATACTATACTTATTAGTATTTTGAAATATGTTCGAAACATGAATTTTATACACTGGCAAAAACAGACTTAATGGATCAAGAAAACAAAGCAAATTCTCTCTCCCCTTTTCCCTCTGCCAAGCGATCCTCTCAACCTGGGCACCACGTAGAACAGGCCCTTCTTAGAAATCAGCATCCTGGCATTAACTTGATGTATTTCCTCTTAAACAGTGCCTCTACTTTCAGAGAATGGTTAAATTGCAATAAATAACTTTGTTTGAATTGGGAACAACCATGTTTAGGTTTGCCGTACTGTATAATTAGCAAAGCATGCTGGGATAGGGAGGGGTGAGAAACTTCTTGATCTACTGAGTCATTGCTCAGTGAAGATCAATCTCAGCATATGATGAAACTTTTCTTCCCCCTAGCAGGTTGGTTTGCAAGGAAAAGTAACGCACATACTGGATGGTGTGGTTAGGACATGGTTGTGATTTCAGCACTCTGAGGGAGGAGGAGAGGCAGATGTTTAAGGCCAATATGTTCTACATAGTGAGTTGTAGGCCAGCATGAGCTAAAGAGAAAGACCTTTATTGCAGCAGGCCGTTTGTTTTGAAAACTAAGACAAAAAAAGAGTAAAATAGCATGCATGAAGCAGCAGCTTCATTAAGCAAAAAACTACCCTGCTGGGCAGAGGGTATCTTCTTCGATGAACATGAATGGAAATATTTTATTGGCTCCTTTATTTCTTTAATTATTTTTGCATACATTCAAAATGATGTAGAGAAGAAAGGAGATCTAAAGAATAATGGCATGTGTCTATTCCCTACCCAGTTTTAGAAATAAAATGTCACTATTTCCCGTTTGTATCCTCCTGCCTGTTCTGAGCGTTAACCCCAAGCCTGCTTTGTCTTTAATTTTCTGTCTTCTCAGATGGCCATGCACCTTCTAATGGCTGATTGAGATTTTGTTGGTGTGTTGAAGCGGACACGCCTAATTCGTGTCCAAAGGAAGGGAGAATGGCCGTAGAGGAGCTCTTCCTTTTGCTTCTTCAGTAAATAAATATTTCATAAGCTGTGAAAGCCCCGTGCTAGGTGCTGTTTGAGATGAGTTATCAAGTATGTATGGGGGTCCTCTCTTCACTGAGCTTTAGTGTCTAGTAGGGGATTAAAGACCTGTGTGTGATGCGACTGATTAATTCAGAGTGGGAATAGGGATGAATACAAACCGTGATGAAGGCAGAGACGCTGAGCACGGGAAAGGCTTAATTGATGCACAGGGCATTATGATTCAACTGGTAGTCCAGCTAGGCTGCAGTGTCAAAAATAATACAAACCAGGTAGTTTATAAACAGCAGAAATAGATTGTTTTTCCGTACAGTTTTTTGAGCTCGGGAAGGTAAAAAATAATCAGGGGGCTTGCAGATGTCTTATGTGAGGAGGGTTGCTTCCTCGCTCTTAGGTAGCCATGTTTTTGCTATGACCTCTTCCTGTCGAAAGAGGTCACAGGATCCTTCTTTCCTGAATGACGTGAGTCTCATCATGAGGGCTCTGCAGTCCCTGTTCCCTGATCACCTTCCAAGGGCTATCACACTGGGGATTGGTTTTCATATAGAAATTGGAAAGGAGACTTAACATTCCAGCCAAAGCACCTGGCAGCGGAGCAGATGGCGGGAGCAGGTAGAGGCTAGTGTTAGGGAGAACGATGAAAAAATGGTTTCCATAGTGAGGTGAGTAAATACAGTCTCTAGAGCAGGGTCGAGGAAGAGGGATGGGTGAGAGGAGTTTCAGAGCTCAGGGGCCTGAGAAAGAGATGATGATCCTTAACCTGTGAAGTGACCACTGTGGGAGAAGAGACCCAGCCCTTTGATGCGACATGTTTTAGGGAGGCTGTCTCTTGGAGGTGACAGAAAAGCTAATAAGCAGAAGTATCCAGCTGAGAGCTGAAACTCAAGTAAGAGCTCGGGTTAAACCAAGTATTCTTTGTCCTAGAAGCAAAATGAAGCAAGTTGGACCAAGGGGAAGAATGGCTCTGTTCTGAGATGAGTCTGCTGAGCAGCTTCAGGAGTTTAAGATGCTGAACCAGGTAGAAGATGCAGCAGGGGGAGGGGCAGGAGAAGGCACGGGTTTTCTTTCTGTGTCTCTCCTGGCAGTTGCTACTTTCTGCCGTACAGGACAGAGTTTGCAAGGTCAATAAAAGAAGAGGTGTATCATCAAAAAGTTCAACATAAATGCAGTTAATGGGGCCATTTGGGGAGAGTAGCGGAGGTGAATGAAGGAAGGAAGTTAAAGGTAATGAAGAAAGAATTGATGAGGATAGTTACCTTTTACTTTCAGGAATTTGAGCAAATGAAGGGGCATGGGGGGTGGCTATAGTTTTTTTTTTTTATTTCTAAGTAAAAGGCTTTCCCTGAACATGAACATAATTGTAGACTTCATACAGAGTCTCAAAATGTGGGTTATGGACCTAAGGTACCTCTGTCTGTATGTATTAGGTCAAAAAAAATTTTTTTTAAAGTAGATACTTACTCCTTGACATTTTTACACATGTATATAATGAATTTTTAGTCATTTTCATTTTGCTATCCTTTTTTTAGCCCATCTTCTTCTATAAAATCCTTCTTCCTAAGAAGGATGCCTCTTACTTTCGTGTCTCTCATGTGTGTGTGTGTGTGTGTGTGTGTGTGTGTGTCTGTCTGTCTGTCTGTCTGTCTTTCCAGCTATCTTTTATTGCCAACTTGACACAGCTTAGAGTCACCAAACAAGTAAGTCTCAATTGAGGAGTTGCCCCGATCAGATTGGCCTGTGGGTCTCACTGTGGAGAACTGTCTTAATGGTTCACTGATGTAGGAGAGGCTAGCCCACTGTGGGTGACATCCATCCCAGAGCAGGTAGGCTGGGCTCTGTGTAAGAAAGTTAGATGAGCCTGAGCCTGCACAAGTGAATGAGCAGTGTTGCCCCGTAGTTTCTGCTTCATGTTTCTGTCCTGGCTCTCCCCGCCCCCGTGATGGGCTGGAACCTGAAAGACGACATAAACCCTTTGCACCCCAAAGTTGCTTTTGGTCGGAGTGTTGCATCCCCGCAACAGAAAGAAAACTATAACAGGGAGCGACACTGGAAGCTCTTCAGAGCAGGGCAGTGCCTCTCCAGCATCCTGGTACCCTGCACTGCTGCACGCTTGCACCAGGACTGAAAATTCACTCAAGCATTCCCCTGATAAGACACTGAAAGTAATTAGTGTTATTAAATCCTGACCCTTGAATGCCTCTCTTTTTAGTATTCTGAGTGGGAAGGTAGGAAGCCTGCCTGACGCCTCTCTCCTGCGTGCTGCTGTCTGATAGAGGTCTTCAGGTAAAGCCTTTTGCTCTGATTTGAATTGCAAGCTAGACCAGCAGCTTTTCAAATGAAACATAACAGTTATTTGAGATGATTATTGGCAAACTGTGATTGTTCACAGTTGAGCATTTATCACGTTTTCTTGCAAAGGGATGAAGCG
Source organism: Microtus ochrogaster (assembly GCF_000317375.1). Lineage (NCBI taxonomy): Eukaryota > Metazoa > Chordata > Mammalia > Rodentia > Cricetidae > Microtus > Microtus ochrogaster. The sequence goes on from NC_022011.1 coordinate 71,222,191, forward strand.
AGCATGAAACAAGCCTGTCGCTTCAGTTAAACAAACAGAACGACAGAAAGGCACCTCATAGGTAGGACTTGTCATCAATGCTAGAACCTGGCCTTTTAAAGGAAAGTAAAAAGTTACAATTTTGGGAAACTTGAACCTGTCACTTTGAGCTTGGGAGCTTCTCGGGATTTTTCCATTAAGATCTCATGTACTACTAATGATTATGATAGCTTCATATTGTGTAATAAAATGTGCCAACGTTTTTAAGATTTGCAAAACCAGCATTTTCCCAGTTGCCCCAATTCGTGATATTACAAAATCTTACTCGGGTAAATGATCCCTTTAAAACATGAGCAGACTTTGGGGTAGCTTGCTGGTAGAGTGCCAGCCCATTTAATATGCATAGTGCCTTGGGTTAATTCTCCAGCACAAAACAGAACAAAACCCATAAAACAGACCATTGGATTTTACAGGACCAGAGTACAGAAAGTTAATTGGTACACATTAAAGTCAGCGCTGGAATTTACCTTTAAGAAACTGCTGTTTGTCAGGCATTGGTGAGGTGTGAGAGAACAGTCACGGTTAACTGAAAAAGGTCCTCTTTCTTAGGTTATAGTTCTATGGTTCTACAAGACTACATCCCAGGACGGGGAGCCGGGGCTAGGGCTGTAGCTCAGCGGCACAGTGAGTTCACCGTTCTGGGTTCAGTCCCCAGCACTGACAAACCCCCAAACCCCGAAACATGCCTCATCAGATTGAACGTGGGAGTATATGAGTAAAACGTAGAGGCTAATGAGTTGAATAGTTTAAAGTTAGCTCGTATGCAGGTGTATTTTAAATGTTACGGCCTAGAAACACCAGCTTGGCAGATGGACGCCCTGTTTATAACATAGTGGTTTTAGGAAATAAGGAGGGGATTGTGATGGCTCAGGAGAATGAACCAGAAGGAAATTGAAATTGTAACTGGGCATTATGGCACATGCTTTTAGTCCCAGCACTCGGGAGACAGATCTCTTGAGTGTGAGGCCAACCTGGTCTACAGATTGCGTTCCAAGACAGCCAGGGCTGCACAGAGAAACCCTGTCTCAAAACAAAGAAGCAAATAGAAACTCACAGTAGTAGTCAGAGAGGACTAGAAGTCCGGATGCAGGCCATGGTAGGAAGTGGCTAAGATTATGAAAAGGGGTGTGATGTCTGGTCCAGGGCCCATCTCTCTTAACACAGTTGCTTAACAAACATCTTGGGAACTTAGTGTCCTTCAGCTGTTTAAGGTCGTTTAGGTAGTGAGTGTTTAAGAGTTGTCCGAGTACCCCATGTATTGCTGAGGACAAGGAAGACAGCGGGAGTGGGCGGGGTACACTACTCTATGGAATGATCACTGAGGACCTTAAAAGATCCCCAAATCAGAAAGGACTTAAATATGTAACTTAATAACGGACCTCAAAAGTTTAGAAAAACAGGAACAAAGCAAAAACCCCAGACCAGCAGACAGGAAGGAATAATAGGAATCAGGGCTGAAATCAATGCAACAGCAGCCCGAAAGACAAGTCCAAGACTCACTGAGACGACAGAGGGCTGGTTCTTTTAAAAGACAGAGGAGATTGACAGACCATAGCTGGATTACCCAAAAGAAGAGGGAGAAGATACCATTAGGGATGAAGCCGGCAGACCCTACAACAAGCATCTAACAGCGCCTGGCTTTAAGGAGCAGAGGAGTTGGAATGGGAAGTGGAGCCGTGCACATGGGCCTGAGTGAGAACCCTTGGCATAAACAGCAGAGAGAGCTTTTCATAGTGAGTCTAGAAGAAGCTACCCGGGCCGGAAAATGATAACCAGTTCATTTTGGGAGGAAGAGAGATGTACGCACGCTTGGAGTTGCATGTGAACGGGTAAAACCGGAGAGCGGAATGTAGTGGAGGAGTGTGCAGCCTTGGTGTGCAGGCCAGGGGGTGCCAACCAGCTTGTGGTTTAGGAGGCTTTCCTCACATGTGCTGGTTTTGAGGCTCACGACCTGCAGGATGTGCGTATGGCCACTTCAGTGATCAGGAAATTGAAGTTCTGAGAGAGGTTCGTTACCAGAAGAGCTCGCTTTAGCTGTAGCACAGAGGGCTTCGTCTGGCTTCTGAAATGGCAGCAACGGTGGGAAGAGGGCTGGGAAGGGCACAGTGATTGAAGCGATGGCGGCCACGGCAGCGGATGGACCGCTCTTTGATGTTCGGGCCTCAAACGCAGTGCCCTGCATGCAGACAGCTAAAAGAGGCAGACGGGGCGAGGTCTGTGAACTTCCTTTTAACTTTGTGCACGGGGCTAACGTTCCACAGTGTTTCCATACCGAGGATTCCATGGGGGGATTGTTGCTGATTAGAACATCCCTGCCCATTGGTTTAGTGGGTTTATTCAAGGCCAGTTGTCCTCTCAGTTCCAGATCCATACATCATAAATTCTGATATTTAAATCTGTGAGATGTGAGCTGACACGAGGGTACCCCCATCCCAGTCCTTATTCCACAGATATTGATAAAGGTATCCCCATTTTTTTTTTTTAATGACTGATTTTTTTTTTTTTCCGAGACAGGGTTTCTCTGTAGCTTTTTTGGTTCCTGTCCTGGAACTAGCTCTTGTAGACCAGGCTGGCCTCGAACTCACAGAGATCCGCCTGCCTCTGCCTCCCGAGTGCTGGGATTAAAGGCGTGCGCCACCACCGCCCGGCTAGGTATCCCCATTATTGATGAAGGAATTAATATTAAGTATCAGAATGAGAGCAGACTATTCTGAGAGGCCCAGTAGAATCCAGTTTGGATTACTTTGGAGCACAAAGCAGCTTCCAGGAGAATCCTAACCTTAGCATCGTGAACTTCTGTTCCTAGTGCAGCAGCGCTCTGTGGGCTGGCAGACACCTCCTCTCCCAGAAGGACACTGCTGTTCTTCTTCACACAGGAGTCCTTCTGCCAGAGGGAAAGATCAGTTAAATAAGATGTTGTGAACCGGGGAAAGCAAACATAGTGGATGTGAAGGAGTTCAGTGGTCACTAAGGTGACATTCAGAGAAAAAAAAAAAAGTCCCCTCCCTCCCCCCCCCAAAAAAAACAACAGTTGAGAGCCTCTGGAGGAAACACAGTTTTGGTGACTTGATGAATGCAAAATGAAATTAAGAATGTGTGTCTCTTCAGCCTCTGTAGGGTTTTGAACTTTGGTACTAGCCACGTCCCGGTTGAGCAGTGCAGGGAACAGCTTATTGTGAGTTGTGGTGTCTGTCTTCAGCTCAGCTATTCAGCTTGGAATCGCCATAGTTTCTCAGCTCATTTGAACATGGAGACTTGAATGACTAGTTTTGTTAGGAGGTTGGAGTTTCGTTTTTCATCTTTTGAGACAAATATCTTGCTGTGTATGTTGACTGTGCTGCACTTACCATGTAGCCTAGGCCAGTCTCAAACCCACACCAGTTCTTCCTCAGCTTAAGTACTGGGATTACAGGTATTCATTGCTGTGCCTGTCCTGACTGTTTCCAGCCCCCGCCCCCCACACACACCCTTTGCGCAAGAACGTGGGGTAGCTATCTGCAGGCTCAGTGTAGAGGTAGCAATGACTGAGCTGTGGAACAGTAATGTCCCTCTTCAGTATACAGGTCCTACCCAGGATCGAGAACTTTCAAACGAGTGAGCCGTAGGCTGTGTTTGTCAACAGGGTAAATGTAGCAGCCGAGCCTGCATGTATAGCTGCTTTGAGCCTCTATACTGGCTGCCAACTGGGTGGAGTTTCTGGCCCTTTGCCTAGAGTGTTTCTGGTTGAACCAGAAGTTAGACTTTCTGGGGCTGGGACATAGTCGCAGTGGCACAGCAGTGTGGTGATTGTTTAAAAAAGAAAGAGGGGTGTGGAGTAGAAAAGCTGCTGAGATCTGCCCCCTCACCCCTTTACCTCCCCATTTTCATCTCGTCCCTTGACCCCCCAGTCATCTTGCTGCCTGAGGCCTGAAGCACACTGCAGAGGGGAGAGGCTGGTAGATGAAGGTGGGGTCTATAGGACCTGTCCTCCGGATTCCGTTTTTGGGTGTGCCTGGGTCGTGTTGATTTGATGGTTTCCGCCTTTCTTTCCCAAGTGCCATCTCCCTTAACAATCTGTCCATGATTTGAAGTCTCTAGTGGGAAGGGACATTTCTAGGGTTGTGTTAGGGGTGTGGTTCACCCGCCCTAGGGTGGTTCCCTTCCCCTGTGTTGGCATGGACCCATGGATGTTATGAGTTTAACCCAAATCATGGAAACATCAGGACTGTAAACATAGAATAGTCTCATCACGGTGGCTCTAGAACGATGTCCTGAATGATGAGTTTTTGAGAGCAAGCAAGTGGTGGGGGCCTTTTCTTACATGAAGATGTCGCCAGCCTGGTTTCTCTCATACCTCCTTCTGGCAGCATGGTGTGGACAGACTGCTCTGTGACTGAGCCTTTTCCATATGATTTTCACCAAAGTTTTGCTCACTTACATTTTGTAGTTGCTTACGAAAGACAAAAGTTAGAAGGAAACGTGGTGGTAGCAATGTTAGCTCGTAGCGTCCCTCGCTCATTGATTATCTGTCCCTCGTTCTTCCTCCACTTACTGTAGATTTCCATGTGTGGGGAAAATAGGTACACACATGTATAGATCTAGATGTCTCGACAAGTTAAGAACAGACAAAACAGAGTCGTTGTCTTGAGAGTCACATTGCTCTTAAGTTTGTGCTCTGGTGAGCACAGTTAGCTTTTGTATATAGTCTCGTCACAGTGGGTGTTTCGCAATGAGAGGTGTTATGGTTATGTGGGTATATGGTTGATGTGCATGTTTTATTTGTCAGCCATAATTGACAAAAGCTAAGTGCCCTTGGGCTTTGGGGTTCGAGATTAGTCTCCAGCTTGGCGTTTAAGTAAATTCCCACATGAGCAGTCTCTTCAGTACAGAAAGGCACATGACCAGCATTGGAGATGCCATGCTTCCTGGCATTGTGTGCTGAGAACGAGCAGCCATGCATTAGATCCTGACTTTTTTCACTGGTTTTGGATTCAGTGTGGGTTCTTGTGATGAGAACCTGAGTTAGAACCGGGTTTGACTCTCACTGCTATGGGATGTGTACAGCAAGTTTCCCACCCAAATCCTCCTGTCCCTGTCTTGTTGAATGAGAGCTTGGATTTTAGTTTATCCCAGCATCTAAATAGCCTGGTTCTTTGTCACATGCCACCCGGGTTTTAATGCTGCCTCCTGTGGCACGGGATGTAGCGCTCTTTGAGGATATGATGGAGTAGTCCTTTCTTACCCAAAGAGGTGTCTGAGGGACCATTCTTCAGATGATGCTGGAGTTGGAATTGCTGTCAGATAATGGTGTGGGGAATCTTCTTTTTCAGATCAAATATTTCACCCTCTGCTCTTGGTATTTCTCTGTCCTAGTTTTCTCCACCTGCCACGGCCTCTTAATTAGGATGTACTGCTAGAGGACAGGCGTGGTTGTCAAACTCGGTACATTTTGTTAGGATGCACAAAGGCTCCAGACAAGCAGCTGGAGTGTGAGCTCATCCAGATGTGAGGCCCCGACTCCCCAGAGGGGCGTCTTCAATGTCTTCTTTCTTTGTTCCAGAAGCCAAGGCCGATAATGAACCAAGCTGTTCTCCGGCAGCTCAAGAACTGTTGACAAGACTGGGATTTTTACTGGGAGAAGGGATCCCAAGTGCCACACACATAACTATTGAAGACAAAAATGAAGCCATGGTAATGCTGGAAGAAGAGACTGCATTTCCTACCTGCTTAGGGGATGAAAGAGTCAATAGTACACACCCTGCCAGTGTGGGGGACAGGGGGCTTTGTCCCTGTTTAGCTGTAGTCTTTCTGGAAGTTAAAGCATGTCTCCATTTATCCTGTGTTTCATCGTTTTAGCGTCCAGAATGAAAACGTGTGTCGAAGCGTGCTGTGTGAGCCACGCTGTCTCACACACTGTCCCCCTGTTTTGAAATTTATTACAAAGGTCTGGATCTTTGCAGGGATGGTGGTTGGGAGTAGCTAAGGGCAAACAGAAGGGATCAGAGCTCAAGAAAATGTCCATATTACCCTGATAGCCTCTACCCGGAGACTATGGGCTACGTGATTTAAGGTGGCTGGAAGAGCTTTTGTAATGACGCTGCTTCCATCCTGAGAGCACCATTCCTCTCTGTTGACCGCTTTGGTCTGTGCTTCTCTGTGCTCTCTTAGCCGTTGGGATTGGTCTGAGTTAGTGGGGTGATGAAAGGATTTATAGGAGATGAGGTACAGACAAAACGAGAGGGAGCCAAATGGTTCATCCTCCCAGGGGTACTCTCCATCCAAGAGAGCACAGCCACCAGCCTCCTGCCACCTCTGGGTGTGCCAGTAGCGGTGAGGGCAGGAGCTCCTGGGGTCTCTGTCAGGAAGCACGGGTTGGGGAGGTGTTGAGACCGCAGAGGTTACCAGTCTCCTTTCCTGAACACAGAGCCCATAAATCTTCAGGAATGGAATCAGGCTGCCCTGCTGTGAAATATTATAGAAACACGGCCCCCAGGTTTCCTGTACAGAGGTCGAATAACCCATTCGTCTTCTGCAGGCTTTAAACGAAAGGAAGTCTGCCTGTTGGCCATCTCTGTTTTACGAATCTGTGTTCCCAATGAAGGATCGCTAAGACTGCCCTTTTAGTAAAAAAGCCTCAAAGGAGGCAACCAGAACAAAGACCCATCTCTTTTAGCATTTGGAAAACTCTGTCTATCCCTATTTAGCTGTAGTCTTTCTGGAAGTTAAAGCATGTCTCCATTTATCCTGTGTTTCATCGTTTTAGCGTCCAGAATGAAAACGTGTGTCGAAGCGTGCTGTGTGAGCCACGCTAACTCCCCCTTGTTTGCCTTGCAGTGCACAGCCCTGAGCCAAGGCATCAGCCCTTGCTCCACACTGACAAGCAGCACCGCCTCTCCCAGCACTGATAGCCCCTGCTCAACCTTGAATAGCTGTGTCAGCAAGACGGCAGCCAACAAAAGTCCCTGCGAGACCATTAGCAGCCCCAGTTCCACCCTGGAAAGCAAGGACAGTGGAATTATAGGTAAGACGCTCACTGCTCGGTAATGTAATGGCTCGACGCACGTCAGCCGGAGCGCTCACGGGCACCTCAGGAGAGGGGTTCCGTGTGGTCCGTGAAGGTCAGTCTGCAGACCCCGCCCTGGTCTTGCAGACAGCTCGGAGCTGTGTGCAGTCAAGAGAGTGAAGATCAGCTTTTATGCTCCTTGACATTTATTTGATATCACTGGGCTCATGTGGTTAAAAAATAAAATAAAATAATAAAGCACCTTATCAGATCTGGCCTGTGAAGTCACAGAAACCCCTCCCACCTCACAGACCAGTTCATTCCGTGGGCATCGGGTCCCCTTAGGCACCACAGCAGGGAGATGGATTCCCTGCCTGTGAAGCAGTTTTCATAGCCCAGTCTTGTTGCTTTTCTCTCCGATGACCTTAGAGCCTGTGCTCTCTGAAGGTTGCTTATCCTGGGATTCGGTCACTGTTTTGGGGTCAGGGTTTTCTGCGAAGCCTTCCCTGAGTCTCAGATGAGGATGTATGTGGACCTGCTGAGCTGAGCAGAAGAAGACTAAGTTCTAAGTGGCTCAAGCAATTTTGAATTGACTTTGCATGCTTCGTTGTCTAGAAAATCAAGGGTTTTGGTTAATTCATTCGTCTATAGGCCTGTGTGATATGAGGATCCAGTGACTCTGAGAGCCCCTGTTTCCATATCCCAGCTTTAATAGATCACTGTGTGATTCTGAGGCAGGCTCAGCACGGACTGACCGACGTCTCCATCTTACTGGCTCTCCGACGGCGACAGGTGCAGACAGGTTTGATCCCGAGCCATGACTCAGGCATTCTGCTCTGCGAATGTGCCGATTTCATAGTGGGTCTCTCCTGAACTGTTAACAGCTCCCCCCTGTGTGTGTCTTTGAAGGATAGTTGTGTGTTATTGTCGACCGGCTCCACAGCCACATTAACCTGCCCTCGAATAGACCTCTGAGCGCTGTGTTCTCCGGTTACCTGCATTGTCATCCAAGTATAATTTAAAAATCCAAATGATGAGTGCATCCGGCTTAGACTTTGAAGATGCCCCCAGGAGAGTACTGGGGCAGGATAGGTAGGATGTGGGCTCGCTGTAGAGCTCGGCACGTCTGGAGTGGGGCTCAGCTTCAGCAGGGATGTGTCTTTTACTCGTTTGGGTGGATTAGGACTCTTATGGATCTGTTGTACTCATTACGGTATCAAAATGTAATTTACATACTGTAATGTTCACTTAAACGAACTTCTAGTGTGTTGGAAGTTCTGTAGAAGCTGTTCTTTGAACGTTGTCACCATCCCCATGAGACACATTGTATCAGTTTGAAATCCCTGTTGCTCCAAGATCTCCAGGCCTAGCCATCTAAGCCACCAACTTTCTGTCCTTTGGACATTTCGTATGAATGGAGGATTTGCCACAAATCCTTTTCGTGTAACTTCAAGGCTTTCCACTCCCTGGCCCAGCCAGTTGGCACTCTATCTCCTCTACTCCTGCTGCTATGAATTCCCTTCAGGAAACTATTCCTGCTTCACTGCTTTTCTTGTGCTCTGGTTCTGGGTTCTCTGCCGTAGGCAGACCTTTGTTGTGAATTCGGTGGTAGCCACGCGACTTTCTTAGCTCGTGAAATGTCATGTCCTTCTGAGAATTTAATCTTCCTTCAAGGTTATGCTACCTTTTTTTTTTTTTGAACAGGCTTCTTATTTTTACTGTTAGTTCTAGAATTAGCATTACATGCCTCTTGGTTTTAAATATGCCATGGGGGGAGGTCAAACATTTATAATCATTTTCAGTTACAGAACCACCCACCCATCATTCATATTCTCTCTCCCTCTCTCCCTCTCTCTCTCCCCACCTCTCTCCCCCTTTCTCTCTCTCTCTCTCTCTCTCTCTCTCTCTCTCTCTCTCTCTCTCTCTCTCTCGTACAGTGCTGAAATTTTGAATTTGTTTTACTGTTCTAGGGATCAAACCTAGGCTTTGTATCTTTGAACCAAGTAAAATAGAACCAAGCTGCATCCCTGGTTCCTGCAAACATTTCTTCAAAAAAGCAAAGGGACTGGCTTCACTGTTTGTATTGCCAGTGAAAGGTTAAGCTACCAGGAGGCCGTTAACTAACACTTGCTTTTGTATCATCTTCACCAATCAGGCTCCATTTGATATTCTCTGACAGCACCACGGTAATTTCCTTCAGTGTACTTGTTATTTAATTATGACTCCATATGGATGGAGTCTTGTTTTTCCAACTCCGTCCTGGGTTCCTAGCCAAGTGCCGGGAATAAGGAATTAAGAAAAGAAAGAATTGCTGCTACTACCCAGCCGCACACAAGCAGGGAGCATCTACTTGGTTTACAAAGAACCATTCAGGATTCCTTTTTTGAGATGGTTTGTTAAAACTTTTCATATCACAGTGTCTTAAGCTCTGCTCTGACTGAAAAAAAGAAAGCCGGACTTTTTATGTCATGGATGCTGCCTTTTGCTTCTTGGCTCAGGCGAACATGTTCCCTTAACTTGGCTAAACATTGAAGTGTGCAAAGAGCTGAAAGTCCTGACTGAATGAAAGTGGGGACAGTGGGAGACAGGGTGAGCAGTCTTTCATGGGAGATGGGAGACCCTAGCTCTTGGGGCCAGGCCTGTGCTTCGTAGTCAAAGACTTTTTTTTTTTTGGGGGGGGGGGGGGGGTTTTTCCCCTTCATAGGGGGGGTTTTTTTTTTTTTTTTTTTTTTTTTTTGGTTTTTCGAGACAGGGTTTCTCTGTGGTTTTGGAGCCTGTCCTGGAACTAGCTCTTGTAGACCAGGCTGGTCTCGAACTCACAGCGATCCGCCTGCCTCTGCCTCCCCGAGTGCTGGGATTAAAGACTTAGGTAGATAAGGGACGCACTGTGCTTGCTGGTGACAACAAGTCTCTGTTCCCTCCCACCTGCAGCCTGTAGAACTAAAAAGTCTGTCGCCAAGGTGTGCTAGGGTGGAGAAGGAAGAGAAGCAAGAGTTTCCTCCCTGGGCTGACTTGAGCTGCAGGTGTTTGAAGAGGCAGGAGTAGTGAGGCCATAGGGGAAGAGCTTTCTCTGTAATCGGTGCAAGGTACAGGTGCCAAGGCCTCTGAGCTAACAGGTATTGGTGGTGGGTGTACTTGTGGTCTCCAATTGCTGGGGTGGAGCGTGCTTTTTGCCATCTGGAGAACTTGCTGACTCTATGAGTGGTAGCCTGTGATCACAGCTTTTGGGCTTCATTGATGTTTAAGGGAGTAAAATACTCAAGAATACCCTGATCTTAGTGGTCAGAAATGAAGGTCAAACAGCCTGGTTTCCCACCTCGAAAGGCCTGGCAGCAGCTTTGTCAAATAAATTGACGAGGATCCACGGTCCATATCACGTGAGTCCTTGGGAAAAGAGGAACCAGCCTTCCTTTAACTTCCCACTTTAAGTAGGGTGTGAACCGAGGCGGCCAGTGTGGGATGGCAAGGGCCATGCTATAGGGTGGGCCTTGTGAGGCACAGGTTGCCTCGGTATTGCATGCTTGGGGCCACAGCAGGCTCGAGGCAGCCTTCTGAGCATTAGGGAATGCCAACCTGTTCTTGAGCGTTCCTCAGCCTCCTCTTAATATCGGGCTGGTTTCCAGCATGCTGATTGTGTATAACCTAAATCACTCCGACCATCATGCCCAGGCAACTTCCTCAGGGCTACCACAGGTGCCCTATTCGCATTGGGTTTCCACAGCAAGGGTCCAGTGACCATTAGAACTTAACTAGCCCCACCCCCTTCCAGTCTTACTCAAGAGACCAAGGCTTAATGGACTCTCCTGCCCCTTTTCAACTTTGTCATGTTTTCCGGAAGGGAGCCCCACTTTCTCCTATTTCAAGAGGCTCAGAGTCTCCCAATATTAGTGATCCTGTCATGTGGAAATACTGGCTAAGTAGATGAGATTAGCCGCATTTTTCTATGAGTGTATTTGATTTTTTTTTTCTTTTTAAGTAAAGTTCTTCTTGCTTCTGCTGGAACCATTGGCATTACCTGGATGTTAGTGTCTGGTTTCCAAATTTGCATTGTGAAAACCTGCCAGACGTAAACCCCAGCTGTACCTACCTAGTCCCAGTACAACAACTTGTAGCCGCTTGCTTTGCAAGGAAGATCACTTATAAAGAAGCCGTCTCCGAAGGTGTTCTGTCTGTGCTGTAGAAAACTGTGTTCCTAGGGACACTCCTTAAAGTTGCTTCCCCCTAATAAAATGGAGTTGTAGTCTGTATTAATCCCAGCTCAGGGGAAAAGGGAAAATGTATTCATTGGAGTAGATGGGAAGGCTAATAACCTGGCCTTTAGAAATTGGTAGAAATACTGTGTTTTAAGGCACGTCCTGAATTGAATATATTTAATTGTTATGTCCAGATGATGATAAGTATTTTAGTCTGTATATTTATTTCAAGAAAATAGAGCTTTTCCACTTAGGAAGACAGAGGATAGACTCATTGAGGAGACACACAGACTAACCCTTCTGCTAACTCTTCTACCGAGATTTCATTTATATGAGTGTGCGCACGCATTCGTGTGTGTGAGTGTGTGTGTATGTGTGTGTGTGTGTATGTGTGTGTGTGTGTGTGTGTGTGTG
>NC_022011.1:71233918-71234799 GCF_000317375.1 Microtus ochrogaster
AGAGAGAGAGAGAGAGAGAGAGAGAGAGAGAGAGAGAGACCTGTGGATGTATGTGCTACACCACTCATGGAGGTCAGAAGACAGCCTGATGGAGTCATTTTCCTCCTTCTGTCTTTATGGGGGATCTGGGGATTGAACTCAGATTGCCAGGTTTGTGTAGCAAGTGAGATGTCCTACTTACCCCCAAGATTTAAAAAAAAAAAGCACTCAATTTAAAAAATTCTTCCTCTCTATTAACAGAAGATGTACGCAGGATTTCAAGGTAGCAGTTAAAGACCCCGCTGAGGATGGGGTCTGTTTGAAGCCTCCCCTTCCACTCATCCTTCTTTATTCTCTACTTTGGCCTGTCCAGGTTTTTTACTTGCTTAAGTATTTTGCAGCATCCTGTACCTCCTGAAAGTTGGTGTTGGGAAAGCTCCAAAAAGGGGCTCTTCACAGTGGCTCTGTTCCCTTACTCTCCGTGTCTCTCCCAGAACAAGAGTGTCACCTACCTGCCCCCCTCCGCCCCCTTCCCATACTGGACCACGGGAGTCTGCATCCCAGGCCATGTGGATGTGGGTAGTGAATGCTGGTTTCAGCTCTCTGACTGCTTCCCTCCCTCTGCTCTCCTGGAGTACTGATCTTTATTCCCCTGCTCATTTAGAAGAAGGGAGAGCCGGGCGGTGGTGGCGCACGCCTTTAACCCCAGCACTCGGGAGGCAGAGGCAGGTGGATCTCTGTGAGTTCGAGGCCAGCCTGGCCTACAAGAGCTAGTTCCAGGACAGGCTCCAAAGCTACAGAGAAACCCTGTGTCGAAAAACAAAAAAAAAACGAAGAAGAAGAAGAAGAAGAAGAAGAAGAAGAAGAAGAAGAAGAAGAAGAAGAAGAAGAAGAAGAAGAAG
>NC_022011.1:71234899-71258699 GCF_000317375.1 Microtus ochrogaster
GAAGAAGAAGAAGAAGAAGAAGAAGAAGAAGAAGAAGAAGAAGAAGAAGAAGAAGAAGAAGAAGAAGAAGAAGAAGAAGAAGAAGTAGTAGAGAGCAAATAGAAGCTTTGAGGGGAACATCATCTTGGAACCATTTCTCTTGCAAGCGTGGCTCTTATTAAGCGGTGGGGCCCTTGGGCCATACCCTGCTGCCGCCTGATGGGGATGCGCTAGCCTTTACTTTCCTGCACACTTGCTTAGAACATAAAATGTCGTTGTGGGCTGACTTTTATCTTCCGCTGACTCTCTCTGCCTCCTTCCAGGCTTGTGAAATGAAAGAGATTCTGGAGGTAGCCCCGTCTGTTCACTTCCGTGATTTTGTGTCTCCAGGGAGGTGATCAGATGCGGAAGTGTTGGAGGGTAATCTAATTGTGCTTTCATTTTAAACCTGTAAATCCCACCCTTTTGATTTTTATACTAATGTTGCCCTGTTGCCACCTGTTTTGGCCCCCCCCCATAATAGAATGCTTTGAAACTGATTTGGTAATAACTACTTAGGATGTTTGAAATCTGGGTTAATATTCATTTTGCTACACTGCCTGCAATTTAAAAATCATCGTTAATTATAGAAGCCTTTTTAAATCTCGGGTAAAGAAGGAAAGTTTCTCTTAGCATTTATGATTTGGTAACATAGTAAATTGTGGGGAAGAACTCCTTGGTGGTTCAAGTCACAGCATCTGCCCGGACTGTAGTCACTCTATATGTTTGGCTTCTTCATGCTGTTCTGTTTGTACTGCCAAACATGTATGGACACCTGCTGTGTTCCAGGAACACATTTGTTCAGTACTGAGACAAAAAAAAAATGAGACATAGTATCTGTTTTCAACACTGTCTCCCTATGGGCCTCTGAAAGTATCAGTCCAGCCAGTGGCCGAGAGGAGTGTGGGTGCCTCTCATGGAAGATACTGGCTCTAGGTGCATAATAATTCTACAGCCACTGTGGGCCGCGAGCCCTTTTGCAAGGATCCAGAGCTCTGGGGCATCATTTGAGTGTGCCCAAGGCTCCAGTGTGGCTGCCGTCCACGTGCAGATTTGCACAGCTTCACCAAAGCACCGTGTCACTTGTTAGGAAAAGTCAGGTCTTCAGATCTTCTCTGGAGACTTTCATTGCCATGACAGGTCCAGTTGTGGCAGGGTTCTTGTTGAGAGAGGCGGGTCCAGTCTTCCCCTCCCACACTGCCCTGCCCACAGCCGTTCCTTCAGGTATTTCCACAATTGAAGGGCCTGATGAATGTGCCTGGGAACAGCAGCTAGATCCCTGGCCTTGCTGCGTGTTGTGGCAAAGCACACCTTGCGCAATACGGGTGAGCGCTGGAGATTCGGTACAGAGATCTGGCTGTCACAATCCAGTGCATAGGGTTCCCAGAACAACACCCAAAGGGGCAGGACTAGCCGGAAGTGCCAAGCTGCCATTCTGGGGCTGTGCAGGAGGAGAAGCCAGGCTGTCCCTGGAGCTGAAGGTTCCCAGGGCCCCATCCGGGCATTTTCTCCGGCAGGAGAGGTAGTGCATTCTTCCCAGGGAACCTTCTCCTTGCTGAGCTAATAGGTATTAGGAGCGGGGAGCAGGTGAGCCAGGGACTGTTGTGTGTGGCGTTTGTTAGTTTGCAGGGTGGTGGGCCTGAGTGGGAGAGCGGAGAGATGTGCAAGCCATGAAGAAATGGTCCGGGAATCTAAAGCACCCCCAGGTATCCTGAGCGTCTGCTAGTGTGAAGTGTGCGTCCCTTGGAAAGGACAGAGACCCTTTGTCTGGCCGAGGACTTGGCAGCTGCAATGCTGCCTTGACTCCGGGCTGATTCTTTCCCCCACATCCTCAGAGTTCCTTTGCTGCACTGAAGTATAACTTCTGAAGTGGCCAGAGCCCTTCATTTGGTCATGGCACAGAAGACACTCTACAGTGGCTGCAGGTCCCTTTTTAGCCTTTCTTCTCTTCTCTCACCTTCAGAAATAGCCATCATATTCCTTTCCTGTTTGCTTTTTAATTCTTTGCTCTTGTGTTTAACTTTTCTTAAGTGCTTCCTGTCCCTTAGTCGGCTGATTCTGGAAGTTAACCGATGTTTCAATGCTGCTTTATCGTTATATTTTTGGGTTGTACAGAAAGGGGAAAGAACTATTGTACTAATAATTTAAGAGGCTCTTGAACTATGGTCTCCTGTTTAAATGTCTCCAAACCCACAGAAGGCTGGGGTTTTCTTGGAGCTCTTACTTTGAATGTGGACAGTGACTGACAACCTATGGAGTACTTGAAGAAAATTCTAATTTCTGTTTTCCTCTCATTTAAAGATGTATGGTTTTTGGTATGTGTTTTATAGTGAATAAACTACTGCAGTGCATGTAGATAACTTATCGATAGATTCAGGAGTACGTGGCCCAGATTTTCTGGAACTAGTGTGGCAATGGTCAGAGCAGCATTCTGAGGCACAGGGACACTTCGTGAGTTGTGGGTCTTTCCTGTCTGAGGATGTTACAGGAAGAGAAGATAGAACAGGGCTTAGAATAGAGCCTGCACACCGTGGGCACTTCCGCTGGCCGCGTCAGCCACTAGAGTGAGCAGGTATTTCTTCAGGGTCTTGTTACTTGATTGCTCCTGAGGAGTGAACAATGCCCACTCACCGACATGTGGTGAGCCAGGAGTTCTCTGTAGGGTACACGTCAGTCAAACAGAGGAGAGGAGAGCAGAGCAAAGGTGAAGTTAGAAGTTAGGTCGTACAGCTGTACTTGCTTCCTAGAAGTGGTCAGAGAATGGTGTTGAGTTCCCCGGTAGCCAGTGGGAAAGAGAAAAACAATTGCATGAAGTTACATCTGTGAGATGGACATGTGTTCCAGTGCCGTCTCTCTAAAGGGGGAGAGCCCAGGCTGGCCCCGAAGCGTTTGTATGTAAGGGATGTTGTGTCCACACGCTGTGTGTGCACTTCCTCTGCACCTGTCTTCCCTCTGCAGCTCAAGATGGATCCTGCTGCTGTGTGTAGCCAGGCCTGGCCACCATCAGGCTAAACGTGGATTCACCCTGTAATCTCCTTAGCTCTCTCTCTCTCTCTTTTTTTTTTTTTTTTTTTTTTTTTTTTTTTTTTTTTTTTTTTTTTTTTTTTTTTTTTTTTTTTTTTTTTTTTTTTTTTTTTTTTTTTGAGACAAGATTTCTTAGTGTAGCTTTGGCTGTCCTGAAACTAGCTCTGTAGACCCAGTTGGTTTTGAACTCACAGAGATCCACCTGCTGCTGCCTCCTGGGTGCTGGAATTAAAGGTGTAAGCCGCCACCACCCGATTCTGTCTCTCTTTCTTAATGCTGTTTTAAATCTACAGTGTGGTTTAGGTCCTAGTGAGCTACTTGGCTCTGGACCTACATTTGTGTTTCTGATTCAATTTTAAGTGAACCTCCAGCAACAGAAGCTGTAATAAGGCAGCGGCGGTTGAGGGAAAGCTGAGGAGGTAGCAGCTCCTGCCTACCTTGACTTAGCAAGTTATTCGGTGACCGAGTGGATGACAGTTCTTAACAAGGTGACCTCATAACAGCAGACCCTCCTGGAGCCATAGCCACTTATGCCGCCCCCTCCTAGGTCCTGAGCTGGGCAAGCCAAGGAGGCCTCAAGATGCTCTGATCATGCAGAGCCAGGAGCTTGTGTTGGATGTGCCACTGGCCCTGTTCCGGGTCTGTCTTTGCCTCTGTGGAGTAGAATGAGCTCCTAGCCTGGCCGCCGCTTGTCATGAGGACCCTCTTTGTGTGTGTACCTTCGTAGCTGAGGAAGGTCTTTTGGAAGAATGTGTGAATGAGCAGATGGTTAAATATGCAATTACTACAGAGGAAGATAAACACTATCCTTGGGGGGGGGGTGCAGGAGTTCGCAAAGTGTGCGTTGAGAGAACAGTGTTCGTTGAATCTGTAGCAAGCAGCACCAGATCCCATTGATCCCTCGTTATGCGGCACCGTCTAACCTGCCTTCAAGCTTGATGGTATATTTACAGAGCTGTATGCCTCATGTCCAGGATCCTACACGGTAGAAGGGCGGTTCAGACAAGGTGGGTGACAAGCTTTTGTCAGCCAAGACGGGCATCTACCAGCTGCAGGACTAAAAGGGTAGACGGTATTGTGAGTCCTTAGAGGATTGGAGGGTGGGTATTCTTTGGGAGATGTCAGATAGCATTTAGAGAGGGTTTTAAATTTTTATTTTTATATTATTGTTATTGGGTTTTTTTAGGGTTTTATTTTGTTTTTTGAGACAGGGGTTCTCTGTGTAGCCCTGTCCTGTAACTTGCTCTGTAGACCAGGCCTGCCTTAAACTCAGAGATCCACCCGCCTCTCCCTCCCAAGTGCTGGGATGAAAGGCGCCCGCCACCACTGCCCTTCTAAAAAAATTACTTTTATTTTAAATTTATATGTATTGTGTTTCTCTGTGTGCATATGGCACATATGTGCCAGTGTCCACAGAGGCCAGAAAGCATCAGATCCTTTGGAAGTGGGAGCTGCCTGATGTGGGTGCCGGCAGTGAAACTCAGGCCCTCTGGAAGAGCAGCAAATGCTCTTAACTCCTGAGCCATCTCCCAGCCCCTCTTGTAGAGACTCTTTACAAAAATCTTCATCTTTAAAATGTTGCCCTAGTTGTTGTTGTTGTTGGTGTGTGTGTGTGTGTGTGTGTGTGTGTGTGTGTGTGTGTGTGTGTGTGTATACCTGGCTATGTATGCACATACATACTCCAAAGTGGCTGTGCTAATAACCTAAATAGGAATTTGTGTTGCTGTCAGCCTGGACTCTGCAGTAACATGTTATTTATTATGAGAGTCAGCTTCCTCTCTCTAGGAGACTTGGAGCTGTCCTATGAGGTGAACTTCTTGTGTGCAGAGGAAATGAAGTCAATGGCCTTTCTCTGTCCCACTGGTTTGCTTCAGGCGCTTAGCTGTAGCTGAGCTGAGCCCAGAGTCTACTGCCTCGGCTCTGTGCAGAAGGGCAATCCCACCAGGCTTCCACAGCCTCTCAGTGGCCAGTGGATCTCAGTCACAAGCTTCCTAGTAGCAGTGGGGGTGCTGCTACCCTCTGCTCATCAGAGTTCCCTGCTAATGAATACTGACCTTTCCTCACCTCCATTTGAAGCAGCTAGTTCAGGGTTAGGGGTGTTGTAACTCAGCAGAGGAGCACTTCCTTAAGATATGCAAAGTCCTAGATGTGATACCCAGTACCACAAAATAAAAAGCAATGAACATGGCTACTCCATTGGAGAATTCTTTTTCCAGTCACTGCTCCCGTGGCTCAGGGCCACCCCTCATCCACTTTCTTTCTCTCACTGCTGGTACTTGAGCGTTTTCACCTCACATAGATACATTGACCCTCCCTGTGAGAAGTAAGCCTTCAGCCTGTCCTGCCCCCAAGAAGCCTTAGCTAGGCTCTTCCAGACATTCCCAGCTGCTTCCTGGGACGTAGGGGCTGCAAGTCCACTGTACCGTCGTTTGTAGCAGGGCGTTGGGCTGGTCTTAGTTAGGAATGAGGTCTTTGTCGCAAGAGCACAAAACCCAGTGAGGTGCTGAGGGAGAGCAAGTGCAGAAAAGCATCATTTGCCCTGAGATACTCTGCTTTTGAAGAACAGGTGCCACCAATAAAATATCCACAACAGGAAAATCTAACACGTCACTCCATCTTCATTCTGGACATCACTTAGATGTTGGGACCGCCTTGAGAACTTACTACGAGACGTCTCGGAAAAAGCACTCAGAATTCCAAGTACTGGACTTAAAACAGTTTGTTTTATGAGACTGGCTGTATTTTTATGCTATTAGCAGAGTTACTATTAATAATGAATTCCCATCAATAAACAATAGACTCCTTAATAAGTTAAGCCATTCCTGTAAGGCACTAGTCGCTTCTGGCATATAGCAGACCTCCAGCACATGTCAGCTGCTGCCGTCAGTACTGCAGCATCATTTCCAATGGGAAGATCACCAAGCTTGTTGTGCACACCTGTAAAATGTCCAGTTCAAAACACAGTGAAGGCTGGCTTCATCTTAAGAGAGACGGAGGCATGGTTTATTATTGCTAGAGCATGCAGGAATATTGGAATAATAATCTTGGTTTCACAGAAGAACCAACCCCACACCACACTAGTTTTCACTTTGGTTAGGTGCGAGGCCATGGTCCTGAGTGGGGAACAGTGAGGTCATTGGGGTATAGTATCTGACTGCAAGAAGAGCTGACATATTATTTGTGTGCCTCTCTCTCTCTCCCCCCCCCACAATCTGTCCATCCAATAAGCAAATATTTATTGAGCACTTATCATGCCCAAGTTGCTGCACTGTCCAGAAATAAAGAAGGGCAGCCTGCGGTAGGTACCCTTACAAAGGTTTCCACCTGTAGGAAGGGCTTCTACGTAGGAAGACACTGGAGAGCAGTACGTTCCGACTGCAGCAGCAAAGGCAGTTGGAGAATCGTGGCAAGGTATCCTGAAGCCCCAGCAGTCTTCTAAGCCTTCAAGAGCATTCAAAAGCTAAACTGTTCAGTCCTTTTGGTCCTAGAGAAAGTAACTCCCTCTGAACTCATCTACCAGTGGCTGATACAGTGTGCTCTTCATAGTGTGTGGCTAAAGCTGCTCCCTCCGGGCAGCTGCAGCTAAGTGCACGCTGGCCAGCTAGCTCCCGTTTGCCAGGATCCCGCTCAGAGACCCGGGCTGCTGGGATCTGAGCAGTGCATTAGTGGGCATGGCTCCCGTCCCCAAGGGCACAAGCCAGCATTAGGTCAATAGTTGAGGCAGCACAAGTGGCCGGGTGGCCTGTGGTTTCAGGGGACTGTGTACTGCTCAGGCTGTCTGAAAATTAGGAGCATCTGCCTGTAGCAGCTATCTAGGGTGAGTACAGAGTACTGAGCTTCCCTTTCCCATATTTCTCTGTGTTTTTGCCAGGACGTTCTTAAGTTGTTTTTTCCCCCCTCTTCTGCCCCCCCCCCTCCTCGCCCTACCCACGTGCTGGTTTGCTTTTGTAGAAGTTAAATTTTAATTCTAAAACCAGATCAGACCTTCCCATACTGGCCCTTTCCCTGCACTGGTCACACAGATTTTTCCATTTTGTGTTGTAAAAGGAATAAGGCAAATGGATCTCTCTAAGACTTTGCTGAATAGGTAAATGTTAGTTCTTAGTTCTAAGTGACGGGGCTCTCTTCGCTGTAAATCGTATCTTTGTTTCCCTAGCCTGCATCTTTTCTACAGTAGCTGTGGTGCTGCAATTGTCTCTCCCCTGGCAAGTGTGTGTTTGGGTGGGGTATTTAAAGATTCAGAGGAATTTAGTGAGATGTGCTCAGTTCATCTTGGTTACAGGGATGATTCATTATCTCCAGATTATACAGAGTCACTCTTAATTCTCTAATACTTTTAGGGCAGCTTTTCCACTATCTTCCTATCAGCTTTTCCCCTTCCCTGTAGAGTGGTTTTGCAGTTTATTTCCCCCGATAAGCCACATTCTTTTAATTTACCAAAATACATTGTATGAAGCATACTTTGATAAAAATCTGTGTCGACCAGAAAACTTTCCATTGGCCCTGGGGAGGGGTATGTGCATGTCTTAACTCTCGGCTGTCCCAGCTGTGCCCAGCCTCCTTCAGAGTTATTTTGATTTCTCATTGCAGCCACAATTACGAGTTCGTCGGAAAACGATGACCGGAGTGGCTCCAGTTTGGAGTGGAACAAAGATGGAAGCCTAAGGTTAGGGGTTCAGAAGGGACTGCTTCATGATCGAAGGGCAGACAACTGCTCCCCCGTGGCAGAAGAAGAGACCACTGGGTCAGCGGAGAGCGAGCTGCCCAAGGCGGAGCCCTCAGCTGGAGATGGTCCGATTCCTTATTCCCAGAGCTCCAGCTCGCTAATAATGCCACGGCCCAACTCAGTTGCAGGTAAGGTGACACCTCTCCCCGGGGCCTATCGCCCCAATCCTTAGGGTCCTGGTTTCCATTTATTTACCTCCCAAATTTGTTCAGGCACAAGCTAGTCATGTGATCATTTCATAGGCCTCAGTTTACCTATTGCAAACACACAAGTCTTTTAGTGGTCCCTTTCCTCTCTAAATATGTGATCTGGAATGTTGGCTCCTGGTAGGTGAGGTGAAAAGGTTCCGAAGCTCTGTCTTTTATTTAGAGCGAAGCTGATGCCAGCTCATAAGATTTCTATTCTCATTCAACTTTAAAACTTTGGTTTGTATGGTTGAAGCCCATTATAGCTGGGAGGGCAAATGCTTCTGTAAAAATCAGCCATAACGGAGCTCACCGCCGAAAGCATGTGTAGCCTGCAGCTCGAAGCAGAGCTCTGCACACACATGGCGGCCCGCGCTGATAGTTGGGCCGGTCAGTGGTCCATCTTTGAACAAGGACTATGGAAGGTGGGGGCGGAGGCTCCACTCTGTGCTTTCTGAAGGTTTTTACACGTCTGAGCTCTTGGGGTGCATTCAGAAGAGGCACTCACTCGTCCAGGTGATTCTTTGTTACCAGCCTAGTGCTTGAAAGTGTCCCCCTCACCGGCTCTGTACATCAAAGGATCTTCTGTAATTTATGCCATTCTTCAGTGTGTGCTAGGTCATTCTGGCTGCTGTTGGATGGTTGGGTTGTTTTTTTTTTTTTTTTAAATGGTGAAACTCTGAAGCAGCTGGTAAATAAATGGCCTTAATGGAAAAGCTGTGAGGTACAACTCTAATTCACTTTCAAAGGAAGCAAAGTGGCCTTGTTCCAAAAGAGGGATTTGGCCCGTTCGCCAGGGAGGTACTAGAGAGCATTATGTGTATTGATTGATGGTTCTTCCAAAAGCTTCCCCTGCCTTCCCCCGCACCACCACTGGCCCACCCCTGGAATATAATACCCGCTACTCAAGATGCTTTAGGCTGTTAGTTACCTAGTTATGATGAATGGGTCACTTGTAGTCTCCCAGAATTTGACGGCTTTAGTTTCCCCAACAAAATAACACACTTATATTCAGAGTAACCCATCGTTTTTAAAATTAGGAAACTCATTAATAGAGTAGTTTTAGTGACGTTAACGGTCCTCAGTTGGGGGTGGTCTGTCTTGCCAGAAGCTCTTTGGATGTCTCCGGCCGTGTGAAGTGGCTGTGGGTGTGAGCTGAATGTTTCCAGACTGCCTGGATTAGGGAGCAAAGCTGTCTGGTTTCTGCTGTACTCACCTGGTATCTCCTTTGCAGGCCCTGGAGCTAGACCTCCTTAGGAGCCTTGGCTTTTACCTCTGGGTTCAAGCGACTCCACAGCCTAGTGGGTTTGCTCATTTTCCTCTTGAACTGTGCTGCAAATCAAATGCAGTCAGAAGAGATGCAGGCAGCTGTCCTTACTTGTGCTTCTGTTAACTAGGGAGGAGTCTAGTAGCTTCTTCATGCCACCTTCCTGCCACCAGAACCTCAGCCGAGGGAATAGCAGCGCGTGGGAAAGTTGTGTGGACTGGTGTTCAGCTTTGGTTATCCAGTAGATTCAAGGCAGGCTGCAAAGAGGGAGGTTAGGATTGAAACCAAGTGGGGTGGGGCAGGAGGTAAAAGCCCACATAAACACACAAAGTGCTGCTTGGTAGGAAAGTCGGCCTGTGGGTTAGAGAGAGGCAGCTAATGCCAGGCGTCTGACAGCTGACCACATGGGACCTGGACCTGAAGGGAGTCCCTGAGATCCCTGGTCATTCCTGTAATTCAGCCTCCTGAAGAGAGTGTAGAGAACAAGGAGTTCTTTATTTTTTTTTTTAAATAAAAAAGTCTTTAAATCAAAGTCTTAAAAATAAGTTGGCTAGGATTAGAGATTGCAAAGGTGTTTTTTAGAGTTGGATTAATTGGAAGTGTTACATATCACATCAAAAGGAATGACGTGTACCTTTTTTTCCTTCATTAAAAAGCAGGGCTCAAAGACTTTAAAATTGAATCTTGGCTAGTCTAGAAGTTGGCCAAAATTGGTTTTACTGTTTTTTAAATTTTTTTTGTGTGTGTACGGATGTTTTGCCTGCACGCTGGTATATGCACCATGTGTGTGCCTAGTGTCCATGGAGGTCATAAAAGGACTTTGGAATCCCCTGAACAGGTGTTACAAACCATTGTGTGCTGCCATATGGGTGCTGGGAATTGAACCTGGATCTTTGGAAGAATAGCTAGTGCTCTTTACTGCTGAGCCGTCTCTCCAGCCTGTGGGGTTTGACTACTTATCTAAACTGTTGAAACACTTTCCGAGTGGATCATAGACCACTATGTTTCCAGAAAGCCAGCGACCACTATTAACCAACTGAGTTCTGGTTTTCTTGAACCACTAACTGGTGATTGATCAGGACTTACTGGCTTTTGCCTTGACTAGGTTAGTCTACAACTTAGGGCATCAGGACACGTTGCTGTTGGTTTAGCTTAGGAGAAAACTCTCCCAAAGCCATTCCCTACAACATGTTGAAATGAACTCCCCACACAGTCTGTGTATGCGCTGCTTGGGTTCCCAGACACCATGTGCACAATTTCATCCAGAGATGTTAGCAGTGGGCTTTCTGTAGCATGAGATTGTTTGACCTCTGATTTTCCTTGGCCCAGAATGGTGTTTTAGCATTTTAGGTGTTCCTAGTGTAGACTATTGTGGGCCTGGCTCTAGTTGCTACTGTCTGGGAATCTGTGGACGAGGACAGAATAGCGTCATCACTCAGAGGGGAGTGCCTGAGCTCATAGCTGAGCAGCTGAGGCCTTGCTGTCCCTGATCTCAGGTGTCCTGGTAGCTTCAAAAACGCCCCAAGAAGTAAAGATCTTTGCAGCTGGCACTTAGTGCTGTGCCTAAGCTCTAGCTCAGCTTAGCCATGTTTGTTTATTGTTTGAAACACTCACCTTGTAGCCCCAGTCCGACAGTATTTTAAGCTTACCTCAGCTGCACGAGTGCTGGAATTCTTGCATGTGCTCCTTGCCGGCTCTTAGCTATGGTTGAAGTAGAGAATCAGCCGTGCACAGCGGCGTTGCTCCGACTGCTCTGCCGTAGACCTTGGAGCCGACAGACGACACTGGAAAGCTGAAAACGGACACCTGAAGCCCCCATCTCCTGTATCCACATCACACATTGCTCTCCTCTCCCCTCATCCCCACCCCCAGTTCTCTGATGTGAATGTCTTTTATAGTCATATTTTTTTAGTCTTTTCAGTTGTCACAAAATCACAAAGTGAATGTCATGCTCTAAGGGATCAGGGAAGGGGAAACAGAAGCCTTTAGAAACTCAATGTGTCTTTGTATTCGTGAGGACCAAAGCCCTGGCTGGGAAGTGAGTTATGGGCTATGACGGTGATGTGGCCTTGTGCTTGAGCCACAGTGGTTGCTTTCACCAGGAGGCATGTTGAGCCAGAAAAGAGCCTCAGGCATGAACCAAGGATTAGGTTTCAAGTTGGGTTTCTGTAGGGAGCCTGAAGGGTAGGGGTGGTCTTGTAGCCACAGTAAGAGGTTTCCCTCTCTGTAAGATCGTAGAGAAAAACCTGAGGCCGATAGTGGATGAACCTGCTGAAGGTGGCTGGGAATCCTGCAGAATCCAGCCTAAGGAAATTACTCCTTTTCTTCCCTTGTTTATTTTCTTAAGACAGGGCTCTTGTAGCCCAGATTAGCCTCAGATTGTCTGTGCACCTGACCTGATCCTTGCTGGAACTCCTGGCCCTCTGTCACCTAAGGGTTAGGGTCGTAGGCATACATTGCAATACCGATTTAGCTGTATCTTTCAGTTGTGGAAGATGTACATAGTTTCTGACCATGAGCAGAATGTTTCTTTGAATGTGCACAGTGTGTGATTAGGCAGTGGCTGGTAAGATGTAGAAACAGGGGTTTGCTGCTTGGGAAGGACAGTGGGTAGAACAGTTGGTTGGCTGTTCTTGAAGGGTATGCCAAAGGGGACTGGCATCTCTGAGTCAGGCTCTCCACCCTTGGTGCTTGTATAATGAAAGGAGGAAGAGTGATACAGACTACCAAAGAATAAAAAATAAAACAAACAAACAAAAAACCCCAAAAAACCAGGAAGGTGAAGGGAACTATGGAAGGCTCAGGATAAGTGGTGCTCCCGGTAGGAAAAGGCTTGAGGTAGATAGTGTTCCAGGTAGCAAAAGGCTTGAGGTAGGTAGTGCTCCAGGTAGAGAAAGACTCAGAGTAGGTGGTGCTCCGGGTAGGGAAAGGGTCGGGGTAGGTGGTGCTCCGGGTAGGGAAAGGCTCAGGATAGGTGGTGTTCCGAGTAGGGAAAGGCTCGGGATTGGTGGTGCTCCAGGTAGCTAGATGCTGGTAACAGCCTATGAGGTAGCAGAGGATTTTTCAGGGTACTGATTGCCCAATGTGACTTCTTTACCTTTCGTCTTGGTTCTGCTAAGCACTTCAAAAGACTTAGCACTTGGACTGTAACTCCTCCTACAATTACTACTTATGCGTATGTGTGAATGTCCCTTAATGCTTTTTAACAGTTACCCATCTGTATACTGTGAACCTTTCTGTCTTAGTCAGGAATAAACATGATAGTACATTAAAATATCTAATGCATACACACACACACATACACACATACATACATACATACACACACACATACATACATACATACGTACGTACATACGTACATACACACATATAGTTTGAGTTTTTGGG
This sequence comes from Microtus ochrogaster, assembly GCF_000317375.1. NCBI lineage: Eukaryota > Metazoa > Chordata > Mammalia > Rodentia > Cricetidae > Microtus > Microtus ochrogaster. The sequence continues at coordinate 71,247,510 of NC_022011.1, forward strand.
CTTTTTAGTTTTTGGGGTTTTTTGTTTGTTTACTTGTTTGTTTTTTGTGGGTTTTTTTTTTTTTGTGACAGAGTTTCTCTGTGTAGCTTTGGAGCCTGTCCTGGAACTTGCTTTGTAGACCAGGCTGCCTCCAACTCACGGAGATTCTCCTGCCTCTTCCTCCTGAGTGCTGGGAATAAAAGCCTGTGTCACCACACCTGGCTTTTTTTTGTTTTGTTTTGCTTTGTTTTTGTTTTTGTTTTGTTTAAGGCAAGGTCTCACTACGTCGCCTTGACTAGCTTAAAACTCTCTATGTAGACCAGGCTGGCCTGGAACTCCTAGTGACCCACCTGCCTCTGTCTCTCGAGTGCTGAGATTTTATTGCCAAGAGCTAGCATTTCCTGTTCGTGTGCTGTGGAACTGTGCATGCAGAATCTGCTTATTTAATTAGGAAGGTTGGCCTTCCAAACAGCCCAGAGCTTCCCAGAGCTGGAGAGAATAAATAGCTCATGCCATGTGTTAGCAGTGACTTCTCAAGCCTGCTGTGTGACACTGGGTGTCAAGTTTGTTTGTTTGTTTGTTTTTCATCAAAACATTTTTATAGAGGAGTTGGTTTCTTTCAAGGAATAATGGCGAATTCTGGCAACCAGATCAATGTAAACATTAAGAGTGAGTAGTGCTAAATTGTTTCAGTTTTTCAAGATAACACAACAGTTCTGCTGGAAACATAAGCTGGCACAGATAATTATCCTGAGATAAATTTCGTTGAAAGTCGGAGCTGGATCGCTTGGTAAGTTGTAGCTTACAGTAGTCTAGGTGTGGCCTTAAACTCGGTTTTCCTTTCACATTGCAGCCACAAGTTCTACCAAATTGGAAGACCTGAGTTACTTAGATGGGCAGAGAAATGCTCCTCTCCGGACGTCCATTAGATTGCCCTGGCACAATACGGCTGGAGGTAGGACACAGGAAGTTAAAGGTATTTATCCTTGCATCCCATGTCACCATGGCGAGCTTGCCCACTAAACGCGGAACATCTGATAGCCAGCATTCAGACTGTTGGGCGTGTGATGTGAAATGTGTTTGTACTCTTAAATAGCATCTTGAAAGTCTGCCGGGAGCCAGCTTTAAGAACGCGGGACTTCTTCCTTAAAGCATGGGATTGAGTTACTTCTGGTGTGGAAAAATGTTTCTGTGATAAGATAGTTGCCACTCCCCAAGCCTCAGTTTTGCTTCAGTCCCTTAGACCATATCGGCTATATCCCATGGCTGCCTGTAATGCCCAGCTGTGTGGTCAGGGGCTCTGTCATATGGGAAAGCACCGTTGTCCCCAGACGAGGGCTGTGCCCTCGATTCTGGGAAACGTTTGCATTTTATCTGAGCAGGGCTGGAAGAAACCAGTCTTCTGTGTGCTTTCAGACAAACCGGCCAGACGTGATTGGAGCCTTTCCTTTGCTTCCGCTGAATGCCTGCAAATAGGGCCAGGAAGTCATTTTAACAGGATACTTTGGGGGACAAACAGTATATAATGAACAGAGTATTATAAACAAGCCCATAAAACCAAGTTAGACACATCATTTCTTTTTATGTTAAATTGTACTGCACTCTCCATAAAAATGTTTGTTTGTTTGTTTTAAAGCCCGGTTTGCCCCCTACAAGCCGCAGGACATCTTGTTGAAGCCCCTGCTGTTTGAGGTGCCAAGCATCACCACCGACTCTGTGTTTGTGGGAAGGGACTGGCTCTTTCACCAGATAGAAGAAAGTTTGAGGAACACAGATCTGGCAGAAAACAGAGGAGCTGTGGTCGTGGGGAATGTGGGATTTGGAAAGACAGCCATCATTTCCAAGTTGGTGGCTCTCAGCTGTCATGGAAGCCGCATGAGGCAGATTGCATCCAGCAGCCCCAGCTCATCACCTAAAAGTATGTCTGTGGTTATTACTTGTCTAGCTTAGTATAATTAATATAAGACAGGTAGATGGCAGGAGCTGCTGTTTGAATGGACAGAAATAACCAGTTTTCCAGAGGTCGTTCTAGCTGTTTCAGGTCTAAGTTCGTAGGTTAAGTGAACTGTCTGAATACGTCCAGCCATTATAGTGTGGTGGTGGTGGTGTTGTTTTAGCTTTCTGCTTGCTTTCTTTTGGTGCTTGCTTTTTTTTTTTTTTTTTTTTTTAATGAGTGTGGAGGAAGAGAGAGGGTTTCCCCTTGTTTTCGGGTATATTAGCTACAGTCTGGACTGATGCCAACCTTATTGTGTCCTTCTAACCTGAAACCCCAGTCTTCTCTTTCCACAAAGGGGGTTTTCATGCATACATCACAAAAGGGGGTTTTGATTGAGTGACCTGGTGAAGTTTTGGTCTTAAAACAAAGTGCTTACTCGGGAGGCAGAGGCAGGTGGATCTCTGTGAGTTCGAGACCAGCCTGGTCTATAGAGCTAGTTCCAGGACAGGCTCCAAAGCCACAGAGAAACCCTGTCTCAAAAAACAAAAAACAAAAAAACAAAAAAAACAAAGTGCTTGTAAGAACAGGCTGATAGAATTTAATGCGGTTTTTCTTTCCTTTTTTGGTGTGTTTGTATACACACACACACACACACACACACACACACACACACACACACATTTTACTTCCCTTTATCCTATGCAGAATTCTTTTGTATCCTGTTCACCACAGCCTTTTCTTCTGTGCTGCCTTTACCAAAAATAAAAAGACAAGCTTAAATGGGAAATAGAATGGCTAATACTTGACTTTTACTTCATGCATACAAGTGTGAACAAGAACTCTTTGCATCCCAGACTACCCCTGACCCTGAGGTCCTCTTACCTCAGCCTCTACCCAAGTGCTGAGATACAGGCACATACCACCATTTTTGGCTTCCCTGTTTCATGTGCAGAACCTATTAACAACAACAAAGTCTTGAAATATGAACAAGAAAAAGAGAGTCATGTGAGATTTTGTTTATGTTTTTGTTTTTCAACACAGGATTTCTCTGTGTAGCCCTGGTCATTCTGGAACTCATGCTGTAGACAAAGGCTGGCCTCAAACTCAGAGATTTGCCTGCCTTCCAGATGCTAGGATTAAAGGCATGAACCACCACTGCCCTATAAGGGTTTTTTGTTTATTTGCTTGTTTAACCAGAAGAAATATGACTAGGAACTCAGCCCTCCAGTGAGGAGATAGGGTGGGAGCTGGTGTGGTCATTCAAGACCTCTCCTTTCGAGTTATATTTGCTGATTACTGTTCAGATTTGTCTGGGATTAAATCAGGAGTATTTTCCACGCTCCTTGTACCGCATGCTAATGTTACAATCGGGTGGCTCTCTCTCTCTCTCTGCAGCATCAGATCCCACCCAGGACCTTCCTTTCACTCCATTACTTTCACCAAGTTCTTCCACAAGTGCTCTCAGTGTGGCCAAAACGCCGGCTGGGCCCGGCCCTGCTGAAAACCAGAGACCGAGAGAGGACGCAGTGAAATACCTCGCTTCTAAGGTAACTTGCTCTTGTCTCCCAGAGGTTTCCAGATAGAGAGTTGCCTGTTTGCCTTTGAGAAATGAGTTTGAGAAGGAATTGTTAAGACAGAAACAGCATCCAGGTGCTGGAGTGTAGTGTGACTTTAGATAAAGTATGACTGAGTACTCCAAATAAAAGGTTTCAATGAAAATAAATCCCAAAGACAACAGCAGTGGATTTTTTTTTTTTTTTTAAGTTTTTCGAGACAGGGTTTCTCTGTAGCTTTGGAGCCTGTCCTGGCACTAGCTCTTGTAGACCAGGCTGGCCTAGAACTCACAGAGATCTGCCTGCCTGTGCCTCCCGAGTGCTGGGATTAAAGGCGTGCGCCACCACTGCCCGGCAGCAGTGGATTTCTATCCCTCTGAACCAAGTTCAAAAAGTTCGTCAAGGCAGCAGAAGTCACGTGTACTCCCCACTCCCAGCCTGACTATCACACGCCATTTCCTTTCCTGTGTGAGCGGGAGATGAGACAGTAGCGGTTGACTCAGCCCAGACGGCTTCTGCCTAGACCCTGTTGCCCAGGGCTGTGGGTCTCTGCGTCCTTCTGCCAGAGGATTCTGAGGAGGTTGTAAAGCTTTGGCTGATTCCCTAAACACATGATCATCAAGGACTCTCTGAACTCTCCCTTCTGCTCTGGGTCCAACACTGACTTGTAGGCCACCTTTTCTGCACGCAAGCAGTTGTGTTTCTTGCCTTGATGAGCTGCGGCTGTCTTCAGGGACAGCAGAAAAAGCCGGGAAACCATCAGATGTGGTAGATACCTCGAGAGAACGCACTGTGAGGTGGGACAGATGGACTGAAAGGAATGTCACTCTGCCCAGTCCACTTCCACTCCCACACTCACCTGCCCACCACACAGAAGGCAGCAGCCTGTGGCACAGTGAACCCGCGTATGACCGCTGATCCGGAGCAACCCTCTAGCCTTGAAGGGATGATCCGAGATGAAGGGCATCAGCCTTAAAGCTACCCTTACTACACTGGTTTTCCAGGAATTCTAATTGTGACCCACAGTAAAAGACATAGTGTAACATGCACACATACATAACCACACAGGTCACAGAGGCAAGGGTGTTACTGAACTCTGTTTAGCCTATGTCCTATAGCATGTATGTGGTTTAAATTAGCTTTTTAAAAATATTTTTTATGGTTTATTTAACTTTATTTTATGTGCATTGGTGTGAAGGTGTCAGATCCCCTGCAACTGGATCTTCAGACAGTTGTGAGCTGCCATGTGGGTGCTGGGAGTCGAACCCGGATACTCTGGAAGAGCAGTCAGTACTCTTAACCACTGAGCCATCTCTCCAGCCCCCTTAAATTAGCTTTATTCAAATTTTAACTACCTATGGTTCCAGATGGATTTTATGGCCCATTTTGGCCATGAAATCACTTTTGTTGAGCGTTGTGTAAAATGATGGCAATGGCTATCTTGTAATGGTTTGTGCAGGTTTGGGGAATCCTCACCTAGGTTCGTGCTAATGTGTGTTTGGGTTGGAGTTGAAAGGCAGCGAGCATTTCTAAACTGAAAGCCATAGTGGTTCTGTATTGTCCCGAGAGAAGCTGTATCGTATGTGCTCTAGCTTCTCGCTGGGAGTCTGCCACCATGGATCTCGTGCAAGATCTTGAAGTGTATTGTCATCTTGACACGGTTTATCCTGCATCCGTGGCCCCTATGATACACCAGAGCCATTGGTCCGGGGCCCCTTCCTGCAGGAGCTGCAGGGCCGAGCAGGAGGGTGGAGACTCGGAACCTTCTAGAAAGCACAGTGCACCTTGCACCCGCATGCTGTCCTTTCCACCCTCCTAGCTCACACTCACCCTCTTGTTCTCATCCTCCTTGGCAAAGTGGTAAGGCTTCCATTTCTGTAGAGCTTACCTCTTGTTCCCAGGAGCTCCGGCACAGACCCTTTGTTCGGGTGGAGGTAAGGGAGGTACCTCACAGACAACCTGCTGCTCCAGGTCTGTCCTAACAAAGGGACCCCTCAGCCTGGCAGGCTGGGGCAGCTCTTCCCTGTCTCCCCTTGTGCCCTTCATGATAAGCAGATAGCTGGTAATTTCTTGGCTGTCCCTTTTGAACGTCTCCATAGCATCCCTTGAAGAAGTGAGGATGTAGGGAGGAGGTGAGAGCCATCCCTGCCAGGAGGGAGAAACAGCTATGACTTTACAGCTTGGGTTCATAGCCTCCAATTTGATCCTGTGGTTTTTTTGGATGAGCGGAGGGTCCCCTCGAAGTGCTGCTGATCTTGAGAACGGAAACACTGTGCAGATGGCGGTGTTGGGTACATGGCTTGCTTGGAAGCGCTCTAAGCCAGACTAGGCACTGGGTACTATAAATGACTTTTACTAATCCTTATTCAAGGCAGAGTACAGTTGTGCTGATTTCTGTGTTAATCAAGGTGGATCTGTGGCTGCCATGAGGTCTGCTGAGAACTTAGCAAATCACACCAGTGATGAATGGAATAAATATTAAGCTAGGGGCGAACTCTGCCTTGGGGAGCAGACACACAGTGTCTCATATCAGGAAATGTCACAGCTGTGTTCTTGTTTTAAGTTCCTGGAAGGAGCTTCAGAGAGGGTGGGGTGACACCGATGTCTCTGCTTCTCCACAGGTGGTGGCCTACCATTATTGCCAGGCCGACAACACTTACACCTGCCTGGTGCCCGAGTTTGTCCACAGCATCGCTGCGTTGCTCTGCCGGTCCCACCAGCTGGCCGCCTACAGAGACCTTCTGATCAAGGAGCCTCAGCTGCAAAGCATGCTGAGCCTCCGTTCCTGTGTGCAGGACCCCGTGGCCGCTTTCAAGAGGGGTGTGCTGGAGCCGCTCACAAGCCTAAGACACGGTACTTTCTAGAAGCCTCACCGCTGCTTCCCAGTACAGGCTGGTGCCCAAGTGGCCCTCAGAACGATGCTCAGCTTAGTCCTGGGTTGGTAGGGAGAGGATATTGAGGAGTCAGTACATATCTGGTACCACCACATCCATCTTCCATGATGAGGTTTTCAATGGCGTGTCACTTCTAAGGAAGCCGTGTAGTGGAGGAAAGAGAAGACTTTCTGCCCTACAAAGGTTTGATACTTGGTCTATGAAATGAGCCCAGAGTAGACAGATACGGGGCAAAGCCAAGAGAACTTACTAATGCTGGCAGTGCATGGAGGCGGATGATAACTGGGAGCAGGGTTTGAACACTCCACCTTCTGAAGGATCTTCAACAAACAAAGAGCAGCCGCTTTCAGGAGTAGTCAGACTACAAAACAGGGAACAGCTTGGGCTCTCAGAGGCAGGAAACTGGGAAGATAAATATACAGGACGGTTGATGCTGATTACGAGTGGCTTGATACCTAGGCTTCTCCAGTTCTCCAGCTGTGGGACACTGCAGGCTTCCCTTGTCGTCTCTTGTATCTTGAAAGGCCAGGCAGGAGCTCCCTGAACTTACTTCACTGCTTTCGCCCCAGCTTAGGCAAACTGAAATCTAAAGCCATTTCTAGGAGTCTTGTTTTTGTTTGGTTTGGTTTGGTTTGGTGTTTTGGGGGTTTTTTGGTTTTCAAGATAGGGTTTCTCAGTGTAACAGCCCTAGCTGTCCTGGAACTAGCTCTGTTAATGAGGTTGGCCTCGAACTCAGAGATCTGCCTGCGTCTGCCTCCCAAGTGCTGGGATTAAAGGCACTGTGCCACCACTGCCCAGTGTTTTGTTTGTTTTTTTCTTTCTTTTTTCCACTTGCCCCTGAATAGTCTCCGAGTAGGAGTGCCAATGACATTGTTGGTCCTCAAGGTTTCCATTCTCTGCCCCCTCCTTTTTGAGTTACCCATCTACAAAGTGTCTTCTGTTAGGAGATGCTAGATTGGGGGCCTGAGATGGCCATCCCGCTTGCTCTGTGTTCTGATCAGAGAGCTGTCAGTGCTGTGCGAAGGAGCCCTCCCTGGGCATCTGTAAGGCAGTGCTCTTAACCACGGGGTGATTCGGGCCAGATAGTCCTTGGTGGTAATGTAGGGAAGGCGGGTCCTCCTTTCCTGGAGTCGGTCCACGGAGGAATTCCAGGGAGGGCCTGGTGTCTCTTCCAGGTTTAGGCTCTCTGTGTGGCTGCAGGCTATTCAGGTGATGGTGGCTTATATAGAGCTAACTGCTATATGTATATGATTGAGATTCTGCTAATGTCTGTAATGCAATATGTTTCTGAAAACTGTTTTATAAGAATTAGTTTTCTTTTGGCTCAGTGCTCTGTTTTTCATTATAAATTTAATAGGAAATATGCTTCTTTGAAAACGTGTCTTCTGCCATATGTAAGCCTTTTTAGGTTGTGCTAACACTCTGAGCCGTGTGTTAAAATGCACTGGGTGGTGCCATGTTATAGAAATGTATAATTTCTTAATTTGGAAAAATTATTTCATCTTTAGAGCAGAAAATTCCAGAAGAGGAGTACATCATTTTGATAGATGGCTTGAATGAAGCTGAGTTTCATAAGCCTGATTACGGAGATACGCTGTCTTCATTTATTACAAAAATTATTCCTAAATTCCCCACCTGGCTGAAGCTGATCGTGACTGTGAGAGCAAATTTTCAGGTGAGGGAAGATGTTTGATGTCTGTCCCCTCTTTCCCGAGTGTGTAGCAACAATGGTCCTGGCTGAGTCCTAAAGCAAAATTTGAACAACATGCTTAATTGTCTGCGCCTTGAAACATCCCTTTTCAGTCATGTTTCCCTCGGTGGCATCATTTGGCAGCTAGGTTAAAACTCGAGCTGGGTCCTAGGTTCCTTTGCTGGCTGAATGTGGAGGTTCGGCTAACGTCCCTGCAGAATGGAAATAACTGTGCCTTACCTCCCTCCTCTAGTTACTGCGTGAAAAAGAGATGTGTTTCAGAAGTATTAGTGAGAAGTTAAAATGTTTCCTCTCTCTGCTCTTGGGGTTGGGGCTCTGCTAATCTTTGAAATAACAGATCAGGAACATCAATGACACTGTGCAGTCATGATTCATCAAACAGTTCTCTCCAGAGCTGGAGAGATGGCTCAGTGATTAAGAGCACGGGCAACTCTTTTCAGAAGACCTAGGTGTGACTCCCAGGACCCTGATGGTGGCTCACAGCCATCACAGCTCTTGTTCCAAAGCATCCAACACCCTTGTTGTAGGTACCAGGCATACACACGCACAGATATGCAGACAAAACACTCATGTCCATAAAATAATTTTTTGAGAGAATATTTACTTAAAATTCTTTAGGAATGAGAACCTGCTATACTGGAACAGGCAGTGATTTTTGCTGTGATTGTCCAGGTACACAGGAAGGGTGGGAAGTCTCCTGTTTCCTGGTGGGGTTGCACAACTCTGATATCCGATACAGAGAAGGTGCCTCTTATCTCGTGTCTGACTGTGCTCTTCCATGTGCCGTGTTGGTTTGTGTTTACCCTTGTTTTAGAACCATTGCTCAGGTATAGCTCTAAATCGGGTCACCTGCAGGGTCTTCCTGCCCCGCTGCTGCTCTGTTGATACGGCCTGGTTGCTGCTGTCTACTTGGGCCCCGCCCTCCACTCGTTAGGCTTACAGTCCTCGATGAGGGCTTTAGGAAAGCCTTTGCCGATCCTATCTCGCATCAGGATTTCTTTCACATAAGCCTTTTATCTGCACCTTATCCTATTACACGTTTTAATACAAAACCACGAGGCCCTGTAATCCACGAAAATCCTCCTTGAAAGAGAATGAGCGAACCCGCTTTAAAGGGAGAAGGGAGACTCCACGAAGTGACACTGTGGGTCTTTGTTTCCTCCCAGGAAATCATCAGCGCACTGCCGTTTGTCAAGCTTTCCTTAGACGACTTTCCAGACAACAAAGACATTCACAGCGACCTGCACGCGTACGTCCAGCACAGGGTCCACAGCAGCCAGGACATCCTCAGCAACATCTCCCTGAATGGCAAGGCCGACGCCGCCCTCATCGGCAAAGTCAGCAGCCATCTGGTGCTGCGGAGCCTTGGGTCCTACTTGTACCTCAAGCTCACGCTGGACCTCTTCCAGCGGGGACACCTGGTCATAAAGAGTGCCAGCTACAAGGTGGTGCCCGTGTCTCTGTCTGAGCTCTATTTGCTGCAGTGCAACATGAAGTTCATGACCCAGTCTGCCTTTGACAGAGCCCTTCCCATTTTAAACGTGGCCCTCGCGTCCCTCCACCCCATGACGGATGAGCAGATCTTTCAGGCTATCAACGCCGGCCACATCCAAGGCGAGCAGGGCTGGGAGGACTTTCAGCAAAGGATGGAGGCCCTCTCCTGCTTCCTCATCAAGAGGAGAGACAAGACGCGGATGTTCTGCCATCCGTCCTTCAGGGAGTGGCTGGTGTGGAGAGCCGACGGTGAAAGCACAGCCTTCCTGTGTGAGCCCAGGTACTGGAGGCGCTTCCGTGGGCCCTCAGAGGAGTTTGAGTACCAAGTGCCATGCAGTTTTGCTGTTGGTTGTCCCCATTTTGGTCATGAGAGAGTGAAAAGGTTTCCATACATTTCTACAAAAGCTTCCCTCATTTGATGACTGGAACCGCGGGATTTCTAGTGTATTTGGGCGCAAGGGAAACTGAGAGGAGCCGGGATGATGTTTCCGAGCTGCTAATTGTTTCACTGATGTGCCTCCTCCCACTGGCATGGTGGGTCATACATGGGAAATGTGTCTCTGCTTTAGGGAATAGTGAGCTTCTGTAGAATGTTTGCCCGTGGCTGGGGTCCATCTTGGATCCTTAACTACCTGCCGCTGTCTGACCACCATTGCCCATATAGCGCCTGATCCCAGGGAGGACAGGTGTGGGGGGACAGAGGGGAGCCCTGTAATCCAACTTAGCTGTCTCCTTACAGACACTGCCAGTGCAGGGTGCAGTTCTTACAGCACTCAGACTGTAGGAGGGTGGGGAGATAAGCCTGCCTGCCTGCTTGCCCGCTTACCAGCCATACCTAGTACAAAACAGGGTGAGAGGTCAGAAATGGAAGACTCCAAGTGTCTTTGGGCATGGCCGTTCCCAAGCCCTCCTTCTGTCTCGCCTGGACCTTTGCTCTCTTGAACGGCTGTTCTCTGAGTCAGGTTTGTTTCCTACTCCACTCGGGCAGGCTGCTGGGTTGTCTCCTCAGAACTATGGGGTGCTTGGTTGACCGCTTGGGCCTAGAAACGAAGAGACCAGAGAGTACCTGGGAGTCACCCACCCACCCTACCCCACCCCCCTTGCACGCACGCACGCGCATGCGTGCGTGGACAGATCTAATGCCGCTCAGTGCTATGGCTATTTTCTTAGGTGATGCTGGACTCGGGCTTTATTATATTTCAAACCTGGTTAGGAAAGAAGGTTGGATACTAGAGCCAGATTACCAGCGGCAACCAAGTGTGTGCTATGACATCGCTCACCAAGTGTCAGCTTTTTGGGGAGAGATCACTTTTGAACCATCTATTTTCTCCATGCAATTAGCTTGAGAAGCAAAAGGATATAGGATACTAATAGGAAGAAGGTGTTCCTGCAGACAGGGAGATATTCAGAAACAGCACAGGGGTTGTTCTGGCAGAAAGAAATCTAATCTAATGCTTTGGAGGACTGGGAAGAGCCAGCAGAAGAATATTAACCCATTTCTATTAATCTGTGTATCACCACGAGGTTGTGGCTTACCAGTAGAGGTTCTGGGCATCTTTCTCCTTGGGCAGCTACATGGTGTCTCCTGACTCCGCCTTCTCTCTCTCTCTCTCTCTCTCTCTC
>NC_022011.1:71258799-71343567 GCF_000317375.1 Microtus ochrogaster
TCTCTCTCTCTCTCTCTCTCTCTCTCTCTCTCTCTCTCTCCTGATTTCCCACCTGGCTTTACTCTGCCAAGCCATTGGCCCAAAGAGCTTTATTCATCAACCACTAAAACCAACATATATGTAGAAGGACATCCCACAACACTTAGGAGACCCCTTCTGCCGGGTTGTAAGGAGGCCAGAGAAGAGGGGGGGTGTTGAGTGGTTTGGGTTCAATAATGCAGGAACCTGGGGTCTTGTCAGGAACACCATCCATACAGTGTAATACAGAGGAAGAGGAACCAGAACTATGAAACTGGGAAGGACAGAAAGTTACATTGTCTCATTGGGCCTGCTTCTTGCTTTCTCCCACAGCATCTCTTTGCAGCGGCTTTCTGGCAGAATTGCATTGTGGGTACACGTGTCTCCTCCAGTCTCTGAGAGCCCCTGAAAGGAGGTACCCAGTGTTGTTCTCCCTCAAGCCCATGCTCTTGAGTCTGGAAGACTGCCCACTCTCAGTTACTAGCCATTTGGTCTTGGGCAAATCATCTAACATGTTGAGGCCACTTCCTCATATAGGCAGATGGGGCATTGTAACATTGCATGACTCACAAGGTCATGTGGGTGAAGGAAATAACGCAGTTTGGTTTCTGGGTCTAAAGAGGAGCACATGGAGCATGGATGCACTGGGGAAGACCAGTCATAGGGTCCATGGGGGCTGCACAGACACAGAATGACAGGACTTCAGACAGGCGGGAAGCCACGTGCTTTGCTGAGAGCCCTGAAAACCCTTGGGCCAGACACTGAAGTCTGTACTTGTTGCCCACAGTGGAGCCGCCTGTAACCATGTAATTTACAAGCTTTAGTGTATATTAATTTTACAGAGTAATAGTTTCATTGTATGCTTTCATATATGCGGTTAACATATTTCGATCATATGCAGCCCCTCCCAATACCCAATCTTCCTTCCCTTTACCTCTTCTGCCCTTTCATGCTGTTTTCTGCTAGACTCTGCATATGGCAGAAAACACAATGCACTTGTCCTTCTGAGCCGGACTTATTTCACCTAACACCGTGAACTCCATTTCATCACTTTCATTTTCCTACGTGTGGATGTTTCCCCAACATCATTTGCTAAAGAGTGCACCTTGTGGGAAATCTGGTGGCTGCAGTCACAAGTGTTTATTTCTAGGCCTATGGTTTGTTCCAGTTGTCCTTGTTTTTATTCCATTGTCTTCCTGGTCTTGTTACTATGGTTCTCTAGTATATTTTACAATCAAATATTGAGCTTCCAGTATTGATCCTTTTACTCGGGATTGCATTGGGATTTTCCAGCTTTTTCTGCTTCCATACAAATGTTAAAAATTACTTTTTCTAGTTGTATCAAGAACGTCATTAGTATTTTTATAGGGATTGCATTAATTGTATGGATCATTTTCAATAATATGACCATTTAAACAATGGTCTATTGCCAGTCTATAAACCTAGGAGATGCAGTTTTCTTATATCTTCAGCTTCTTTCTTCAGTGACTTTTAATTTTCATTGTGGAGGTCTCTCATCTTTTTACCACGAATGGATTTCTTTTTCAGCAGGTTTTTAGTATATAGAAACCTACTGATCTTGTAGCCTGTTACAAACTGGGTATGGACACATGCCTTTAACCCCAGTACTCTGAGAGGCAGAGGCAGGCTGATCTGTGTGAGTTTGAAATGTGTGGGTTCCATCTAGTCTTCTAGGCTCTATTTCTCGGAAGCTGTTGCTATGCAGGGTCTGGCTTTTCTTCTCTTCCCCTTATAAGGCCAGGTCTGTCTTTTGCCAGTTATGCCCCCAGAATGGTGACAGGGGAGGGGGTTGCTGAGGGCATGAAGATTATGTACCACCTTCCCTCATATAAGCACATCTTTGTTTATTGACTATTGGGCATCTTGTTAGGCATCATGATTATAGCTGTGACTTAGTCAAGACCCTTGGTGTCATGAAGTTTGCATTTTTGTGACAAGCTTAAACAAAACTTCGGGTGATGAGGGAGAGATGGTGATGTGCAGGAAGGGGTTTCTGGAGATCCAGGCATGAAGGTTGCTTACTCAGCAGAGGTAGGAAACCTCAGGAAAGGCCTGCAAAATGACTGCAGAATAAACATCACTGGCTGTCTTTGTAAAGAACCAGGGAGGACTGGTGAGCTCCCTAAATGTTCCGCGTACTCACGCTGATGGCCACAGGTGACAGTTCAGGGGCCTTGTGGTACCCTCATCTGAGAGCTTGTTATGTGGTGGGATGGATGGGATCTTTTGTCATGAGCCTTTGTATTTCTTGTCCTAGGAACGGACACGCTCTACTGGCGTTCATGTTCTCTCGGCAGGAAAGCAAGCTGAACCGCCAGCAGACCATGGAGCTCGGCCACCACATCCTGAAGGCACACATTTTCAAGGTGAGGTGTGCACGGATTTTGTGGTTTGAAGATTTGAGGCAGGTCTGTGGGCTCTTCACTCGTTCCTAATCAAAGAACTCGAGGTCTATGGCCTGTATGTTTAGTACCACCTGGGTTCTCCAACCCTGCTTGTTTCTCAAGTGAGGTTTGACGCTGCCTCTTCCCCTGGATTTCCTGTCTAGGTAGGTGTGTCTAGAGCCTTTCTCAGGTTTGAGGTTTTGTTTCATTTGCAAAGTACCAAGATTACAGTGCTCAGTGAGACTACTCTATATCAAGACACACAGCACTGAGTTTGCCTCTTACTTGTAATGCTACCAGCCTCTACTGGCCACTGCCTAGACCCCTTCCTTCATTAGGAGTTTGTAACATGAGGGCCTGCTTGTTTGGGTTTCTGTCCTGCCCAGTTCCCACAGTCTTTAGGTCCCAAAGAAAATTACACAGAGAGTCTACATTAATGTTAAACTGATTGGCCCATTAGCTCAGGCTTCTTATTAGCTCTTATAACTTTTATTAACCCATTATTCTTATCTATGTTAGCCACATGGCTCAGTACCTTTTTCAGCAGGGCAGGTCACATCCTACTTCTTTTGGTGTCTGGACAGGACTGGGAAGGAATGGGCTTCTTCCTTCCCAGAATTCTCTTGTTCTCCTTGCCCCGCCTCTACTTCCTGTCTGGTTGTCTCACCTATACTTCCTTCCTGGCTACTGGCCAGTCAGCGTTTATTTAAAACATAATTGACAGAATACAGAATTGTCCCACACCAGGAGTTATAGATCCTTTATCTCTTAACCATCCTCTGACTTCCTTCTGCAGAAGGAAGCTTTCTCCTTATCTCTCTCCCTCAGTTCCCAGGGCCAAGGTCTGTGATTTCCTGACCCTGAGCTGTGCTTACAGGCCGAGGGGTCCTGTGGGTACAGCACACCTCTGTTGGGCAGGCTCACCTTCAAACTGATGCTCAGCTGGGAGGAAGCACTCACAGGCGTCTGTCTTTGGTTGTTTCCAGGGCCTCAGTAAGAAGACTGGAGTCTCCTCGAGCCATCTGCAGGCCTTGTGGATCGGTTACAGCACAGAGGGGCTGTCTGCTGCCCTGGCCTCGCTCAGGAACCTCTATACTCCCAATGTGAAGGTGAGTCGCCTTCTGCAGGGGTGCCAGGCCTATTCCTCCTCTGCCAGTCTAGCCAGCGAGACTCCAGGGAGGGCTGGTGAGCTCCTGGTGATGTCTTCCCTGCATGCTCATCATGCCCTTCCCGCTAGGGGGAGATAGGGTAGACGGAGCCCACTGTGTTAGCTCACAGTGACCATGGCAGAGAGGATGTGGTCGGCAGGTAATCCACAAAGGGAATCAGAGGTCAGAGAGCTTTGCAGGGAAACAGGATCTTTAGTATCCTGAATTATCATAGCAACCCGGCTCTTCATGGCATAGGAAATTGAGCGTTGCTGACACAGAACAGTGGGTCACAGGAAGCTTCCTGCAGGTTCCAGGGACACACACTCCTGGCAGTGGAGAGACTGGTAGGTTGGCTGCAGGCGGAACTGAGAGCCGCTCTGCGCAGTTCTCGGTGGCTTTCCAGCCATGCTCTTCTTGCGGTACTTTTGCAGAGAGATTTTTCCTTCCCTGTTTGCAGAGTGTATAACACAGTCTTTGACTCAAAAATCACACCTTAGACCAGATCTCTGGTTAAAGCCACACAGATGTGTTCAGCCCCGGGTCCTAACATGCCCTGCTACACAAACTCGGTGGTGGACTGGGTCTTCACTCTGGGTCTCTACGAAGTGATAATTGCACTGCTCCCTCATAGTAAAGCTAAAGGAAGCCCAGTGTGCTCGTCAGTGAAAAAGGAAACAAGGCCTGGTTCAGGTTTCGGGTATCTGGCATCCACTTCCCCTCAAGAAAGGGACCGCATGCACCAGGACTGGAGACATGGGGAGCACTTCTGGACCCTTTAATGCCCCTCCTCCCTGCCTCGCTCACGGTCCCCTCAGAATTCGTCCCTTGGCGTGGCTCTGGAGTCTGCACTGTGGAGCTTCCCCTGCCGGTTAGAGCTGTCTGCCTTCCTCTGTCCCTGTTGAAGAGTGAGGTTATCACATGCCAAGGATTGTGGGTATCAGGGAGGACCTAATGGGAGTGATTCTAGGTAGATGACCCAGAACCCTGCTGGCCAGTGTAGGACCTTGGCAAAGAGCAAGAGTGTCTGTTGTCTCTAGGTAGATACAGATAGTGTTTGCAGTGAGAAAAATGCTGCCTGGATCCCAGTGACTCCCTGCTCCCCGTTGTGGGTCTTCAGCTTGACTCAGCCCCTTATCTGGGGACCTTCACACTGAAGAAGAACCGTGCCGCTAGGGACCCTGGGGACCTCGTACGTGTTCTGTCCTCCCAGCTCCTAGCCTTCAGTTCTTTCGTCCTGATGAAGCCTTGCATGCAGGTTTTCATAAATGGGTAGGCAGGAAACCATTTCCGTAATTCAGGAGAAGCAGTTCACACTGCTGTCCCTTGTCCCAGGAAAAGCTTGCTTTCCAGATGGAGTTTTCCCAGAAGTGGATGGCTCTAAATTTAGATGTCATATAAAGATAGCTGCGTTGTGATTTTTTTTTTTCAACTTAGATTTTATAAATACTCAAGTTTAGGTTACTATAACATTGGTCATCTTTCTGCCTAAAGCAGTATAGCTTTTGGCCTCTTCATAAAACTGATAAAGTATAAAAGAAGAAAAGAAGGGATGAACTGGCAATATCTGTTTACACTACCTTAATGGATTTATGGACATAGATGTTAACTCCTATGGGCTCTAAGTATGTAGAGGAATGGGTGGGAAAGGTTAAACTCCGTGAATGTGGGTTTTCAAGACAGCAGACTACACAGCTTCTCTCTGCAGTATATCAGCTTTCCCCATAACGTACTGGCAAATTTGCATTCTTCATTTTTACTTTGTCTTATAAAATTCCCATGTTACCTACCTCTGTACCATCCCCAAATTTATGTAACTTGGCTCTACAATCTTAAGTCCTTCCATTATCTTCTGTTTTGTCTTTGTAAGTCTCTGATGAGAGAGAAAACGGTCTTCACAGAATATTGAACAAATTACAGTAATTTAAAATTATGCATGCAATTAAGGAACTGTTTTTAGAGAATATTAACTGTTGTCATACAGGAATGAATGTCATTTCGAAAATAATTGCAGTTTGCCACTTTGGGCAAATTAAAATGACTTGCTCAAAAATGAGTGCTTGGTAATTTTGGAAGTGTGCTGGCGATTGCTAGCCCTGTGTCCTCTGTTACTGGGCCAGACTCATGCCGGCCTGTCCCGGCATGGCCCACTGGGATCCTGCCCAGCTGGTTGGTTTGCTAGAATGTTGTCGCACGGCTGGTGCCAGCCCCCACATGCATGTAGACTGAGAGCATCGGGCTGCTAATGCTTTGCTCAGCTTAAAGGAGAGACCAGCAAAGAGGCAGGGACTTGTCTGTTGGACTCTGCGTCACAATTTAGCAGGACACATAATGGTCCCACTTCTGTAAGCCTCCAGCATACCGCTTCGCAGCTTGAGCTGGTTGGCGCTTCTCCAGGTTCCCGTTATCAGTGGTGCCACACTACCCGTGTGTGTTTTCCTCAGTTTCTAGGTGGCATTGCCACTTTCAAGTGTCAGCTAAAGAGAGCTCCTGTAGATGGGCAAGAATGCATGAGCTATCTCATCCCTTCTGTGGGCCTCACAGGATCTGCTACGGCCCTGCTCTGCCGCAGCAACTGCTTTGTGTCCTGAGCTACCTTCGCCCTACCCACTCTGCGCACTCGAGTCCTCCCTTCTGAAATGGAGATAACAAAACACCACCTCCCAGCGATCAGAAAACGGGCAGCCAAAGCTCCTGGGAAAGCGCCTGGCGTGTCCTGTGCACCCAGGTGGATTGTTTTCGTTGCTGCTCCCCGTGGCTCTGGAAACTGTGACGCCACCTGGGCTGCGGGCACCTGGGAACTTTGAGATGGTGGCTGGCTTGTGAGGCCCTCCATCCTGCTGTGTGTACTGTGGATCGTCTCGGGGTACACATCGGGCAGTGAGTGGGAGATGGGCCCTCAGAGCTCCAGGGCCCTCACTCTGAAGACAACACGGGGATAATGACAGTAGCTGCTGATGTTTATTTGGAACTTTTGAAATACTGAGGGTAGTGCTGAGTCAGCCTCTCTCTCGCTCTCCTTCCTCCTCTCTCCCTACTTCCTTTACCTCCTTACCCCCTTTCCTCCCTCTCTCCTTGAAGGAACATATTGTTATTTTTGACATTTAATCTTTACAACTGCCTAGGGAATGGGTGCTTTTGTTCCCATTTTTCGACTGGGGAGCGGAGGATGGTAGGACACCTGATTCCCAGTGTGCCGTACTGTGTCTGCAGCACATCTGTCCCCTTGTGTGTGTACAGCCCATTCTCTTGGGAGCTGGGTTGCCAGAGCCCCAGGCCCAGTAAAGTCAGGGTCTCCAGCCTAGGGTCCAGGCTCTGGAGATTTCGAAGCTCTGGTGACTTCAAGTGTGCCTTGTGTGGTACGATGAAGAATGATCTAGGAACCGGCAGGGTTTTAAGTGGTGAAAATACAGTGCAGCGAAAAGGAACTGTTTCACCGAAGCAGATGGCGTGTGAATGGGTGAGAAGGCCTGTGCCCCAGAACACGCCCTCCAAGAATCCCGTCAGATCTGCACCACGGGGCCCAGTGCGCTCCTGGACCCAGGTTTGCAGAGATCATGCTGAGCAGAACGGGGTGACACGGCCGTTTCCTAAAGGAGCCTGGAACCCTGAGACACTGAAGAATGGTTTGAGAGTCGCTGAATTCAGATGATGATGATCCCTCTGATGGGATAAACAGCTGGACAGATGGTCAGGTGATCAGATGACCTGGCAGGGCCTCCTCGTGGCAGGTGTATGACTTAAAATTCCTTGTGGATAAGTACTGGTCTCAGTGATGAGGAAGACCCTGTGCATATGTGATCTTCAAGAATGGAAGAGCGATTTTCTTGCATCTCTTCTCTGTGGACTTGTTTTAGAACTGGTGTCCAGCACAGAGAGCTAAGAACACAGGAACATGCTGAGGGATAAAGAGGGCCAGGAGTCTCTGCCGGTGTGGCATGTGCCTAGAGCGGGGTGGGGAGACTGCACTTTGGCATTCTGTTGTTGGAGTAGACATCCTTTGCTGTCTGCAGAACAAGCATTCAAGGCAGAGGGAGCTGAAAGGGGATAGACTGTAATGGCAGGGCCTGTTTAGTTTTCCTGGGGCTGGAGGACCCACACTGAGGTCATGACCCTGGAGAGGATGTAAGAGAAAGCTGGGGACCACTGTCTTGTGGAGTTCAAGCTTCAGCAGCATAAAGACACCTTAACATTTCAAATTTTGGGGTTCTAACATGTCGAAGAGATGCCGCCATGGGCCATGGTTTCCCCTCCGGTAGTACTAATCTCCTGTATCTACAGTTTGTAAATATTCTATCAGCTACTCCATGGACACATCACTGAACTACCCAGAATTTTGACATGCCCACCTCCTTTCTATATCTTTTAATAATCCCCACATGTCTCTAGTCAAATAGATGACATGGTCTCTGGGGTTTTCAATCAAATAGTCAGCCCAGAGGACCTGTCAGGGTTTGGCAGGGGAGTGACGGATGCAGGTTAGAGCTGTTTAAAGGGACCAATTGCAGAAATGCATGGGACATCTTAATAGGTGTGAAAAGTGCATCATTTTTCCCCTCATAATTTGGAGATTTGAAGGAGATTCTAGTTAAAGATTTGCACCTGTTTAGTGAATTTAATATGTGTAAATCCGAAACTTGATACCTGGCAGGTGTTGTGTGCAGTCAGCGGGAGCAGCAGAGGACATGATGTCTGTTGGTGTGCAGTGCTCACGATTCGAGGTCACCGGGACGTTTCTCTGCTTACAGGAACATATTCTTGTCGAGAAAAGAGACTATTCGTGTTTTCTTTTGGCTTTATCTCGTTGCAAATGATTCCATCCTTGATTATTATCTTATTGTTAAAATGGCGAATTTTCTCTGTAGTGGCTTGTCGAAGTGTAGCGCCTACACCAATATTATCGTTCACTGGAAAACATTAAAAAGGTGCCTCCTAGGACCTGGAGAGAGGACCCACAGGCTAAGAACCACTTGTTCTTCTGACAAAATACCGTGGCTTGATTTCTAGCACCTATGTGGTGGCTCATAACCATTCATAACTCCGGTTATAGGGGATCTGATGCTGTCTTCTGACCTCTGTGGACACCAGGCATGCACAGGATAGCACAGATACAGGCAGGCAAAACATTCATATTCATAAAGTAAAAAAAATAAATCTTTTGAAGATGTTTTATGTAGGGCATGAGGAAGGAGAAAGTAGTATACGTGTCAAAAAATTATTTTCACTTGCGATGGACTAAAAATCCATAATAGAAAATTTAACATCTGCTGGGCAGTGGTGGCGCATACCTTTAATCCCAGCACTCAGGAGGCAGAGGCAGGGGGATCTCTGTAAGTTCAAGGCCAGCCTGGTCTGCAAAGTGAATTCCAGGACTGTCAGAACTGTTACACAGAGAAACCCTGTGTTTAATTTTAAGTCAGCATAGTCTGTTTAGATTTAATGTTGTAAATCTCTAGACTTTTTCATAAAATAGGTCTCTTTAGCCACTAAACACTCCAGTTTCCCCTCTGTCCATGGCCTGGAAACCATGCTCAGCTTGCGTCCGTGTTTGAATACTTTGGGTACATCCTTCACAGTATCATAATAGTATCATCATGTGGCCTTTGTCTTTTTGCTTATTTAGCATATTTTATTATTAGTCTCAGCTGTAGCATCACCATATTTCCTTTCTGAGCCTGAATCTTTCCACTGTTGGCATGCACATCTATCCATCCTCAGCTGGTGGACCCTGGGGTTGCTTTTGGCTCAGCCTCCATGAATGCTGTTGACATGATCTTGTCTTCAGGACTCTATTTTCAGTCATTGTGGATATATCCCCAGCAGTAGTTCACAGTGCAGTTCTATTTTCCATTATTTGGATGAACTTGGGCAGTTTCCAACAGTGAAGAGTCACATATAGATATATACATACATACACACACATATATACATATACATTCATACATACATATGTTTATGTGCACGAGTGAGTGCACACACACATTCACGCACATGCACGAGTGTGCAGATACTGGCTGCTGGTACATTTCAACCTTGAGATCTGTTAGAATAAAAAGCTACAGATACTGCCCTTCTTCGCAGATGCTGTTAAGACTAACATATGTATGATGTTAATCTTGTTGGGGGACATTGTCCAACAGGTGAGCCGGCTCCTGATTTTGGGAGGTGCCAACGTGAACTACAGGACGGAAGTGTTAAATAATGCCCCCATCCTGTGCGTCCAGTCTCACCTTGGCCATGAGGAGGTTGTGACCCTACTTCTGGAATTCGGCGCCTGCCTGGATGGGATATCGGAAAATGGTATGAATGCACTCTGCTACGCAGCTGCCGCGGGCCACATGAAGCTGGTGTGTCTGCTGATCAAGAAGGGGGCAAGGGTAAGCAACAGCCTCTTGCCATGGAAGCTGACAGCGGGGTGATGGAGGGAGTGGGAAATATCTTCCTGTCATTACTGGGATTGTCTGCCACTTAGGCCAGGCTTGGAGGATTTCAGCTTTGTCGGGTGAAGTGAGTTAAGAGGTTATAGAATCGGTGTAGAAGAAGGTCAGGGCATCTGGTTGGAGCCCCAGGAAGCGGTAGCCATATGTGCCTAAACTTTTGGTCTGCTTGCTGTTGTACCAGGCAGATTCTTGGCCACTGAATCTATTTTAGAATCTAACACAGCACCACAATTGTGTAGATTTTTCAGATTTTTTTTTCGTGTGTGTGTGTGTACACATGTGTACACACATGTGCGTGCGCGTGCCCTGGAGAGAGTTGGTTCTCTCCTACTATATGGGTTCTGGGAATTAAACTTGGCAGGAAGTGCCTTTTGCTCTTGAACCATCTTGCCCAACCCTGTTGGAAAGATTTTTAATGTTTACGTCACGCCCGTCCAAGCGCCCTCTCTTGTCCTGTTTCACAATTCTTTTAAGGCAGTCCCACGAGTTCTCTGGTTTAGAAATCATATGCTTCTGTGGGAACCGTCTAAAATTATTTTCTTTCCCACCTGGAACATCGGGCCTCATCTGTCTGGAATGCCAGGGACAGTGCCGTGACACTGGTGCTAGCCGTCAGCCAGCTTTCCGCTGTCACCGTGAGATAACTGCCTGCTACTTGAGGCGTTAGGATAGAACTCCCAGGCTCCTAGCTGAAGGGAGATGGGTGCTGAGCTGGGCATAGCCCTTCTTCAGCTTAAACTATGTATGCATATACACGTTTCACAGGCAAATAAGCCTGTTGAGTAGCAATGGCTAAAGCACTGCTGTCTTTTGCCTGTTAAGTTAGGCTTATAGTAGATACAGAAATGTTTCTTTGTTTCTGCTTTATTTATTTGTTTGCTTTTCTTAAAAGTCCAACATTTGGGACATCTGAACCTCAGCTCCATTTTTGGGGTGCATACCTAATTGCTGCATGGCACATGCCTCAATTTCTGGCTGTCAGCTGTCTCTTAGCTTTCTTCTGAGGCCAGTGGTATCTCTGCTGTCACATCTAAAAGCTTGCAGGAAGAGGCTCGCTATGACGTTGGGGACTTTTGCAGAGTCTCCGAGTGATGAGGCAGCATGTCCGTAGTTTCGCAAACATGTCAGAGCTGGGTCCTAGGACACCCCCATTTAGGTAAGGAATGCTGGGGGTGCCTGCCACCGTCAGGCCTTTAGGAGCGTGCAGCACTCAGGTTTCTTCTGACTAGCTGGCACCTCCCAGCCCTGTGTCTTTCATTTATGAACTGGTATGTCCCAGGTCATCTGCCTGCCTGTTCTCCCTCTGTCCTCCTGTCTTTAGATCTGTGTTCTCTAGAGCCTTGCCTTTCTGTGTCTCCCTTGTTCAATGACCGAAGGTCTCAGAGCAGCCTGAAATGACTTCATCTAAGAACCCCATTGAGAAGTACAGGGCTTTGTCTGAGGGTTCCGCCTGTGAGCTCTATGCGGTTTGCTGAGAGATGTGTGCGTGAGGAGACTGTCTTGTGGTTGCTAGTCCTGTAAAGGGAGCCTGAGGCCTGGCTGAGTGTTCTTACCACAGTGAAGCGAGACAAAGGTCCGGTGCTGTTCAGAAAGATAGGATGGAATGTGAGCTCTAGTTCTTTTGCAACAGCCTGAGTTTGCTTCAGGGCATTCGCTCTCTCAGCGTATATGGGATGCTCAACTATGCCTTCGCCCTGCCCCTGCTCCCCAGGTAGACCACTTGGATAAGAAGGGTCAGTGTGCACTCGTTCACAGCGCGCTGCGGGGCCACAGTGACATTCTCCAGTACCTCCTGAATTGTGAGTGGTCAGCAGGTCCTCCCCAGCCTGGCACGCTAAGGAAGAGCCAAGCCCTGCAGCAAGCACTGACGGCAGCCGCCAGCATGGGCCACAGCTCGGTGAGTGGGGCTGTAGGGTTGCTCCCTGAGGTATAAGATTCTGTAGTCCAACGTCTGTTGTTTGGTTATGACCCTCCAAGTTGAGAGCCACTACAGCAAAAGGAACCCAAGATTTCAAGAAGTCGCTGCTGACCTGAGCCAGAAGAGGGGGCTTCCAGTGGCTCTGTATCCTTGCTGTGAGTGAGGCCCACGGTCTTGTGGGCATGTGGGCAGACCACTCTCCTCCCACGCAGAAGCCCTGGTGGGCGCTCACTGTTTCTCTCCTTCTCCCTCTTCTGCATTACCTCCATTTTGCTATCTTTCTGCCCAGCCCCTTTGGCTCCTTCTTTGGTCCTTAAGACCAATCACCTGGAACCCTAGTCTGAAACCATGCTTCAGTGTGTGAAGGGTTTTTAAAAACAGAGCTTGGGTGCGCTGAGAGCCAGTGAGGGCTCATTGTTTGAATTTCCCACACCAAAGGGGAGATCAACACAGCGTCTCTCTCTGATGGACGTTACAAGCTTTACGCTTGAAGGCTGCCTGTCTTCAGCTGGCCTGTTTCTCTGCCTTGGCTGTGTTGACTGTAATGGCATTTGTTCCCACTTTGCCCTGTTTTTCTCAGTCTTTGCTATCTTTAAGCAGCTGAAGGTGCCAGTGTTTGGTGATATTCTTTCCCCCCAGATGACTAAAATTTGAATGCCAAGCTGGCTGGCTGGTATTTGGCACTTACACACGATGGCAGATATGCAGATAAGCATGCATTGCTGGCTGGCTAATATCTGGCATGCATAAGTTATAGTTAAATACTGTACACATATCTGAAAAATGTAATTTTCTTATTCTGTTTGTCTTGGTTTTTAAAAACAAGACCTCACACAGCCTAGTCTCTGTAACTACCGCTCTTCCTGCCTCTCCCTCCCCAGTGCAGGAACAACAAGCGTGGGACACCATGTTCTGCCTTCTCCTCCCACTGTCTGAATGAGGGGCTCCAACATGCTATCCCTAGGAGGCCTGTGAGCACGTGCACACCCTCACATGACACACATGCCCCGTGTTTGAAAGTGATCCTTTTCATAACTCAGGTCCACCACATAGGAGTCGTCCTGGAGAACACTGAGCAAACTACCTCAGCACAACTAGTGCTCATTTCAAGCAGAGAAGCAAGATTCCTTAGAAGTCCCAAAGAGGACATTAATTTCCTAATGTCATCACAGCAAATGACCAGACCCTCAGTGACTAAAACACAGCACACACTTAATCTTAACATTCCGGGGGCCAGATATCTAACTTTAATTTGAGAAGAGCCAGCTTCCCTCAAGGCTCCAGGAGCCAGCCTTTTCCAGGTTTTCTAACTTCTAGAGGCCACCCCCTTCCCTAGCTCAGACCTGCTTCTTTCATCTTCAGAGTACATAGCCCCCCCCCCCCTTGCCATCTCTCTTCCTTCTTCCTCTGGCCCACACTTCTCCTGTCCCATCCTTGTGAGTGTTGTGGTTGTACCAGGTTTGTGACAGACTGTACACCCAGACATAATCACTCCATTTCAAGGTCTGTGATTTCCTCCTGCCATTCAAGGAGCACCCGCAGCTTCTGGGGATTAGCAGGAGACCCAGTCAGCAGACCGCAAACAATACAGATTGGGAGCCTGGAAAATGGCTTTGTTGCACTCTCCTGTCATTCAGGAGGATGCTGGCTCTGGTCCAGGGCACAGGTACTTCATCTCTCCCCAAGAGCAAGCAACTTGTAACCTGCTCTGCTCTTCAGTAGGAAGACGCCCAGAAGGGAGAGGGACAGAAACTTTTTACTGTAACAAGTCTATATCACCTTGTTTTCCTTCCTTGTAAAGAATGCACTAATGGTGATTTATGCAGAAGCTGCACTTTCTGTGATCTGCTGGGCCCTCTGTTGATTATGCTGGCATATTTGGGTCATGTTGGAATTCATTAGAATTCCAAGTACCTGGTAATCCTGAGCAGAGTTGCCGAAATTCACTGAGATTGTTTTTTTTTTTTTTTTTTTTTTTAATTCTCCAAGTGCAAGTGTGACTAGCATACGAATTATGTTTGGAAATGGTTTTCATTCTAATTTCTCTACTTGTGCAGCACAAGATAATAATGGTTAAAAACCGACACTCTCTCCTTTGATAGATGGGCTATAATAAGCACCTATTGCTCCAAGAGCTCATTAAATCACCTTGCCACGTCTGACAGGTAGTCCAGTGTTTGCTGGGAATGGCAGAAGAACATGAAATCGAAGTCAATGGCACCGACACATTGTGGGGAGAAACAGGTAATTATGCTTCCACTGTTTGTAGTCAGGGGCAGCTTGCGTGATGTCTCAGCCCCGCTGTGGCCTGATTGTCTTAGGAATGACTGGCGATGTGTGTAGTCCTGTTTTTATTTTGTCACGAGGCATTTGGCGCCTAAACTTGCCAAATGAGTAATAAAACTTCTGTGGAAGCCATAAAAGGGACTCATTTTGAGTTAGAGCAGCAATTACCAAGCACTTGAGGAACACCCAGTGGAAAATGCCTTAGTGGGGCATTGAGTTTGCACATGTCCCGACCTACCTGATCTTCCTTTGATGCCTGCTAGGAGAGCTAGGCTGTGGTCCTTTGTCAAGGGAATCAGAGGTGGCTCAGTAGGGAAGTACGCCCCGCTCCGCCTTGTGGAATGAGGGTAGAAGTCAGGTCTCATTTCCCCATATAAAATACTGAATACAGTCCAAAGTCCCCTTTCATTGGTCAGAAGAGGGGGTCTGCAGGACTTATTGGGAAGAAAGATTAATGTTCAGATTAATGAAGATACTGCTGCTTTGAGATTTCCCATTCAACAGATGTATCCAAGATGCTTAACCCGTGTTTCCTGGATGTGTCCAGGACGCATGCGTTTGCCATTTCTCCTGCACAGATCTGTTCCTCATGCTTCTAAGTTCTTTGCTAGCAAAGCAGATGGTGGTGTGGAGAGTTTATTAGCTAACTCACACTTGGGAGAAGCCTCAGAGATTTTCCTGGTGGGCATGCAGGCCTGCCCTTCAGAGACACATGGCTCACTCTGGGAAGCCACTGTCAGCTGGCTTTGTAGCTCTCGCTGTGGACTGCAGGCAGAGCGAGGCATGGCATGGATTGCAGAGAAAGTGTAGGACTCCAGATGGTATGGCTCCATCCTGAATGTCTGTCCCCTCCCCGTTGAGATGCTGCCAGTTGGTTGATGTCTAAAGAGACACTTGAGAAATTAAAGACTTCGCACTTAAAAAAAACAGTACACATTTATTATGTCACAGTTTGTGAAAGTCGGAAGTCTACACTCAGCAGGGCTGAGTTCCCTGCTTCAGGCTCTCCCTCCCCATAATCCTAGGTATTGGCTTGAGCTGTGCTCCCGTCAGGGACTCGCCTGCTTCCAAGAGGTTGTTGATAGGATTTATCTCCTTGCTGCTGTACATAAGTCTGGTGAAAAGCCATAGACTTGTTCAGCCCTTCTCTTACAAGGCCTTATGTGCCGTCTTCAGACTTCGTGACCTAGAAAGCAGTTCTTAGCATCCATTAGTAAGGATTTGGGTGAACTCAGTCAGCCAAGAGGTTTTTGATTTGAGTGCTTCCTTCTGTTTACTTTTTAAGAATTTCATATAATATCTTGATCATATCCTCCTTCCTTATCCTTTTCCAGAACCCTCTCTCACCCAACTTCATGTTCTTTCTTTCTCTCTCAAAAAAAAAAGGCGCGTACATACACACACACGCACACGCACGCACACGCACACACACACACACACACACACAAGCATACACACCCATGGAATCCCTTTTGTGTTGGCCAACTGCTCCTGAGCACACGTCCTGCCCTAGAGTGTAGGTTGGTATACCCAGTGTCACCTCATTGAAGAAACTGATTTTCTCTCTACCGGCAGCTATCAATTGCAAATACCTTCCCAGACAGGGAATTTGTGCCCAACACGCTGGCTGTGGGAGTCTCTTAAGTGGTGTTTGGGGTCAGGCTCAGCACAGTTCTTCTCCCAGAGCCCAATAGTTGGTGGGTTGGCTGACGTTCTGATTGGAACTCTGGGCTCAGACTCTAAGTAGTCCCAGATCTTTGAAGTTGGGGTGGTGGGTGGCAGGGAAGAAGTCGGGGAAAGGGGACTGACCTGTTCTTGTTGCTAGACTGCCTTAGACTAGACTATGAAGACCAAATTAGCCTCTAGCTGGCAGAATCTTACTGCCTCACCCTTCTAAGAGTTAAGATTATATGTGTGCTCCACTGCGCCCAACCACCAAGAGTTTTATTGAGATACTTTTAAATTTTGACATAATAAGAAAAAACATCAGCTGTCTGTCATGCTTAGGGAGCCACTGCGGCTCTCTAGGAACTGTGTGTCGATAAAACCATGGCGGCGCCATTGCTGACACTCCTCCATCCCTGATAACCGCTGTCTGTCCCAAACCTTCCACAGCTGTGCAACCTTGTACAGTGTGATTTAGATGAGAGCATCAGCAGATACCTGTGCTGTCTGGAAGCTGAGGTCTGGGTTTTGATTTGGCCAAATGGGGGAATGAGACCTGAGTGAGGTAAAAAGCAGCATTCCGACTTAGTTTCCTCCTTCCATGACAAGAGCCAACAAGTCACAGCCTTGTCACCAAGCTTCCTCTGTAAGCAGCCGCTCCCGGCTATTCCTCAGTATGTGGGGGGTGCACTCGAGTCTGGCCGTTCCCCAGAGTGTGTGTGTGTGTGTGTGTGTGTGTGTGTGTGTGTGTGTGTGTGTGTGTGTGTGTGTGTGTGTTGGGGTGCTCCATATGTTATTTGGTCCTCATCACTGTAGGAATTCTCAGCAGCGAAGTGGTTGCTTGGTCGGTGGTTCATTTGGTCCTCATTTCGGCATATTCTCAATAGTGCTTTGTGCTCAGAACATCCCTACGTTGGCCACAGCATAGGCCAGGATCCCGGTGTGACTCCATGTAGGGTGTGGGAAGGTAGAGGAACAACTGGGTGCTTTGTGTGGAGAATACCCTCATTATTTCTCCTGGAGCCCGTCTATCTATTACAAGTCTGCTCGGTGTAGATTTAGTTATAAACACCTTGGCTTTAAGATGTTGGCGGGCTTATAAAAGTGGTTTCCATGTCTGTTTCAGGCTCACCCACCTGTCTGAAGGGTGCACTGTTCTCTATGCAATGTCTCCACCCTCTTAGGTGTGCGGCGTCGGCTGTCACTGTATGGAGATGCTCAGGCGGGCGCCAGCTCCTCTACAAAGTAGTTCTCCGCTGTCTTATCAGGACAGACTCCTGCAGGCTCGCTGTATCTTCTTCACAGGGTCCAGGTGTGGGCCTCATGGCCCCTAATGGCCCCTACTGGTTGTCTGAAGGGATGACTGCTCTCACCAGGAGAGACCTCACAGGGTGGGGTCGCCGGGAGGAGGCTTGGTTCTGTGCCGTTCACGCTGGAACATCTCACTGCTGATGGCCCACACACAGCATCATAAAGGAGCTGGGTTAGAAGGGCAGGAACTTCATCACACAGTCTGCCATGCATCTACAGCTGTGTTTAGTCTGGGCCCTGCAGTGAACCCAGAGGTTTTAGAAAACTCTTCAGTGCCTGCTCATCTGGGGATCAGAGGGCTTCGTTAAGGAAAACCTTCCTTTTCATCAGGCCGTGCTTCTTATCTGCCTAGGGTTCAGACTCAAGCCCTTCAAAAGTAAGTTGTGTAGTTGAAATCGCTCTGAGCTACCGCCTCCCCTTTCCCTTTCTCCCCCTTCTTCCCCTCCTCCTCTCCCGTGGAGAATAAGGTGTGTGGCCTGTTAGCAGAAACCACACCGCCCTCGAGGCTGCCACTCTGACACCCACAGACTGTCAGTGATGGTCCCACAGTTTCTGGCTAGCCCGAAACATGGCACGAGCCCATCGGATGCCTGGGTTATCTGTCTCAGCATTCCACAGCCTTGACGAGTCATCTCTGGCTCCCACAAAGTCCCGGCTGAAATGAGTTACTGTTTCCATGGCGATGTTTGATGTGAATCAGCCCAAGCCAAAATGACCAGGGACACTTAAGTGGTGACCTAATGCTGTACTGTGGGAACTGACACACCATGTTTCCAAACTCCTGGCTTCTGTCCAGTGTGGGTCTGCACCCTGCTTCTGGATGTGGAATAGATAGAAATGGGCCCTGAGATGTTCCCTGAGAGCAGCCTTCTTCCCCACAGATCTCACTTATGTCATTTTGCAGCTCCCTCCATGGGACTGTTGAGCCATTCTTTGGGGACATGCTGTGGTCCACACACCGGGAGCTTCCCAGGGGCTGGCATGCCTGTTTCTTGCTCCTATGTGAACCTGCTCATGGCTGCTGAGCAGAGGAGTGGATGGTGTTGGTCTAATCAAGGGCTCCTTGTGTGGGCTCCAAGTGAGAAGAATAAAAGAAAAGAAAACCGTACCACTTTAAGGCATGGGATATTATTTTATAGATTTATTTGGGAGAAATACTTGGTGGATAGGAGAAAGGCAAGAAGCCAGTGATGTGATTTTTGTTTGGTGGTTGTCCTGTCCTGCCGGCCTTATTGGATTTACCACTGAGTGCTTGTGTGTGTGCTTGCACATGCTTGCATATCTGCATGCGTGTTGAGTGTGTTAGGCCTGCCAGCTGCTGAATATATCACTTCCTGGTGTGGTATGGGCATGGCTCCTGCTCCCCCTCCTCTCCCTTGTATCTCTGATATCTTGTTCTTCTGAGCCCTTAACTGCTCTCTAGGAAGCTGTTGTGTACTGCCTTGGCTGCTTCCTCAGGGGCCCTTCGCCCTGGACTTTGAGAATATGGTATGTTAGCTGCCTCTGCGGCCTGTCCTTCCCTCACTTTGAAATGATTTTGAAAGGGCGTGTCCCAGCATGTCCCATCAGAGTTAGTTAGGTCTGGCTAAGATACTTTATGTCAAGTGCCAAGTCTTTTGTTTTGAGTCCGTGCTATTTTTATTGGTGAACTCTTACAAAGGAATTTGGTTATTGTAAGAAATTGGCTCCCATTGCCAGAGCTGCTTAAAGATGCTTGATTTGCTGTTCCTAAGATGAGCCAAGTTTTCTCCTCTGTAAGCGAAGTGGGAGATTTGGGCTATGGTGTGTGTGCACACATGCACACCACCACTTTTCCAAGTTGGCTGAGGCATACCTAATCCCTTTTCACTGTTGTATATTTTGGGGTGGAACCTGGTCGCCTCTGTCCACACTAGATCATAGAGCTGGGATAAAGGGTTTCATCCTTTGTGATTTAAGTGTCCCTCTTGTCTCTCTGAACCACTTTGCTTTCTGTGGCTGTTGAACCTTTATCTTAGGTATATCAGGCCATGGAAAAACCTGGGTTTATCCATAGCTGCCTCAGAACACAAAATAACTGAGTGCCTTATTGTATAAGTTTAAAAATGACTACTTGTTCATTTGAACTTTAGCTTTGGTTTTTAGGTGGTTTGGGAGGCTTTTAGTAAGAATTTATGTTTTAAGCTTGCTGGGTTCAGTTTAATCCTCACACATACAAGTTGTGTGTGTGTGTGTGTGTGTGTATGTGGGTATGTGTATGTGTATGTGTATGTGTGTGTGTATGTATGTGTGTGTATGTGTATGTATGTGTGTATGTGTATGTATGTGTGTGTATGTGTGTATGTATGTGTGTATATGTATGTATGTGTGTATGTGTATGTATACACATATGTATAGATGTCTTCCTTATTTAAAATGCTTGGGGCCATAAATATTTTGGATTCGTGGGTTTTCCACAGTGGGATATTTTTTTTTTTTCGAGACAGGGTTTCTCTGTGGCTTTGGAGCCTGTCCTGGAACTAGCTCTGTAGACCAGGCTGGTCTCGAACTCACAGAGATCCGCCTGCCTCTGCCTCCCGAGTGCTGGGATTAAAGGCGTGCGCCACCACCGCCCGGCGGTGGGATATTTTTTCATAATCAGTGATGTTCAAAGATCTAAAACTTGAAGCATTATGCTGGTGTTCTTGAAAGGTTTCGTGTTTTCGATTTAAGGATTTGAGACATTCACCTTTATTCATCCCCCTTAGAGCACAAGGCCAGTGAGAGACAGGGAGAAAAGCGCTTGTCTAGTACACTCTGGGGTCTCTGGAGAATGTCTGTGACACTGACCCAGAGATGTGTGTGACATATTCTTCTTTTCACTCATACCTGATGTGATGTCCTGCATGTGACCTTGTCCAGCTCAGCCTGTGCTCCACTGTAAGGGACATGTCTTCAATGTCTTCATGCCTTCAGTGTCTTGGCAGGTAGCTGGACCTGTCTGAGGTGTGACCATTCTCAGTGTGCTGCAGGAGTGACAGCTGTTCAAAGCTGTGGACTTCATACAGATGTTTAGAGGTGCAAAGCACATGTGAAGTAGGATTAGCATCATCTTTACTTCAGGGAATTGTGTTTAGGTTGAATTTATGTTTTTTATAACTCACATTATTCCCAAGGCATATTTGAAATAATATCAGAATAGGGGCCAAAGGGAGGCAGGACTCAGAATCAAGTAAGAATACAGTGGTACTGCTGTGCCCTAAGATGTACTGTTGTTCTAACCTCAGGAGCCCCAGGCCAGAATGAAAAGGGAACATGGCCATTGCATGCAGACTGTTCTTAATGACATGGGAGGAGGCAGTGCAGCTCTTTTGTTTTGTTTTGAGACATGGTTTCTCTGTGTAGCTTTGGTGCCTGTCCTGGAACTAGCTCTTATAAACCAGGCTGTCCTCAAACTCACAGAGATCCGCCTGCCTCTGTGTCCTGAGTGCTGGATTTAAAGGTGTGCACCACCACCGCCCCGTTGCAGAGCAGCTCTTAAGAAGCACAGAATCATTCGTTGTTCTGGTCTTTTCCTTCTAAAGACACCTACAAGCAGTTGTTTGATGAGTTCAGTATCTTTAGAGCTGACTTCCTAGAGGCAACAGAGAAGAAGCCAAGAACTCGGCAACCAGCTCCCACTTCTACATGGCTTAAGCAAGCTGGTGAACTTTTCTGGGCCTTTCTTTCCTTATTTGCAACAGATAAGAGTAGTACTTGCCTCCCAGGAGTTGGCTTGTGTATGAAACGGATTCATGGATATGCAAAGCCATGAAGCATTGTATAGAAAGCACTTCACTCATAGCATAGTGGTCGTTTAAATGGTTAGCAGGACTGGAGGGATGGAACTTGGCATATTACTCTATATCTTAGTAATTTTAGCTTATCATAACTCCAGCTGCATATAATAGCTCTTGAATATCTGTGAGCTGCTGAGTCTAGGAAAACACCACAGGTAGGTTCTGTTTAATCTCGATAGGTACATTTTAAGATTGCTCTTAAGTGCGCTTTTGTGAGGCTAAAAGAACTGAGCTACAGAAAGTTGTACCTCTTGTCCCAAGCCACAAAATGAATTTGTGTAAAAGCCAGGAATTTAACCTGGTCGGTAGATGAACCTGGGCTCGTGCTCTCAAACAGAACAGAAAGGCCCTGGCTCAGGAGGTGGGTAAAGTGCTGGCTGTTTCCGCACAGGACCTGAATTTGGATCTGAAGCTAGGCACAGCGGCATGCACCTGTAATTCCACCCAGGGCTTGCAGATCGGGAGACAGGGCCAGGGGTTGGGGGGTGGGTTCTGGAGACTTACTGGGCAACCATTCTCACTAGAATGGTAAGCTCCAGGCTCACTGAGAGGGTCTGTCTCACCAAAGAGAGCAGTAGAGGTCAATACATTTGATGTTGACCTCTGACCTTTGCATGCATACACACAGGCAAACACACAGAGACGTGTGTGTGTGTACACATACGTACACAGGGTGGGGAGGCTATTAAAGTCTAAATCTTCCATGTGCTCAGCAATTAGTCTTGGGACACAGCCTTACCCTGTGCACAGCCTCACTTCCCTTGGCCTACCAAGTAAGTTTTCCTTCCCCGTAGTTCTTGCCCCACAAATGCTGTGGATGATGGAAGATGGGAAAACTGAAAGTGCAAAACAGACACTAACCTATTTTCTTAAGAATTTGTTTAAGAGTTTACTTTTATCTGTGTGTGTTGTGACCAGCATCAGCCTGTCACCTTAGAAAGCTTTGGGCAGCACCGGCTTCATTCATAAGGACAAGGGCAGAGTCCTCCCTAAAGGGGCCTTCTGGGGCTGGGCTGGGGGCTGGCTTTGCCCGCCAGGGCTGAGAGCTCTGGCTTATGATGCAAGTACAGGATTTTTTTTTTTATTTTATTTTATGTTAGTCTTTGTTTTTGTTTTATCCTTTAAGTTGGTGAAGGTGAGATCAAATATCAGCCCCAGCTTTGTAGAGGTGAATTTACAGATCTTGCAAAGTCTGTTTTTGTGTCTAGTGGAAACCCTCGCCTCCACTCCTCAAGGATGGGAAAAAATGCCTAATAAAGAAACCAGGAGGGCTGGAGAGATGGCTCAGAGGTTAAGAGCACTGGCTGCTCTTCCAGAGGTCCTGAGTTCAATTCCCAGCAACCACGTGGTGGCTCACAACCATCTGTACTGAGATCTGGCGCCCTCTTCTGGCGTGCGGGCATACATGGAGGCAGAATGTTGTATACATAATAAATAAATAAATCTTTTTTTTTTTTTAAAAAAAAAAAAAGAGAGAACCATCCTTTCTGAAAATTCCAGTGTGGTAGCCCCCACTTAAGTAGCAGGGCATCTCATCGCCCCCTCCCAGAAAAGATAATTTCTAGTTTCATTTTACCTTTTAGATTGATACCCAACCTGTGGGTCACAACACTTGGTGGCAAGGGACACTTTCATGGGAGTCTCCTAAGAACATCAGAAAACACGATATTTACATTACTTTCATAACAGTAGCAAAAATTACAGTTATGAAGTAACAACAGAACAGTTTTATGATGGGGGTTACCACAACATGAGGAACTGTGTTAAAGGGTCACAGCATTAGGAAGGTTGAGGACTGTGCTGTTGATAAAATAGCAGAGAACTCTCCAGCACCCCCTTACAGTCTTTCCTTGGTTCTGTCCTTCACTGTGCATAGTGTGTGTCTGCTCTGCTCTGATCAAGGGCCAGGCATCATCGTCCTCGTCATATCTATTGGTTTCTGCCTCGGCCACAATGAGGTGACCTTTCTGAGGACCCTACTGCTGACTTTTACCATTGGTACTTCCATTTTTTTTTAATTTTTATAAAAATGGGAAAGGCCAGTGTAACCTGGAAATAAATTGCATAAATGGACACACCCATCTAAACAAAACTGAGCTGCTCTGCAGATGGGGACCGAGGAGCTAGAGGAAGTGGGTTTAGCAGATGCTGGCCCTTGCTTAAGAGCTCGTGGTTGGCCTTGAAGGTCAGTTTGGATTTTCCGTTTGTGATATATGAAAGATAGTTGTCTGGTGTGAGGTGTGGTCTCTGTCACCTCTGTCCAAGTCTCCAGGTCAGGTGTAAGAAGCAAATGAGGGGAATGAGCGTCCCTGGTTTGATTCTCAAACTGAGCCACCCTGAACCACTGCAGTGACACACCCTTGTGTGTTTGGGTGACAGATCTGTTACAACATCTTATGAACAGCCCTACTGATGAAATGACTTTGTTCCCAGCAAGTTGACAGTTAAGTGTTCTCTCTCTCTCTCATCAAATCTTTGCCTGGAGAAGAACTTCAATATGTAAAAAAAAAAAAAAATCCACCAAATGAACCATTTTGTGGTGTACAGAAGTGTTTCAGATGGTTACATGTCAGTCACGTTTGTCTTTAGATGAACATCTCCCATGCCGAGTCCCTCATGCTAGGGTGAATTATTCAGGGTCGTCAGGGTAGGGTATGTGCCTTTTCCACAATTTAATCACACAGACAACACCTTGTTAAGGGTTTGCCAAGTAAAAGCGCTCGTGTGACTGGCTTCAGTGCTGCATGCTCACACGAAGGGGGGGGGGCATTCCTTTCATGCGTCTTTGTATTTTGTTGACCAAAGACAATGAATCGATGCCCTCCTCTCCCACCCTGGTCCTGTGTCTTTTACACCCCGCCTCCACCCCTTTTATCTGGTCAAGCCAAGTTCGCTGACCCTCATTAGAGCTGGTGCTGAGGTTGGCTTTCTCAGCAGGATGGTTGGAATTCCTGAGCATAGTAGCTTGTTCTGAGTTTGTTTGTTATATCCCTCCTCGCTTCCGAATATGGGAATATGGTATCCTGATGTCCTTGTGGCTGCTGAAATTTGAGATGTGTCCTCGCTGGGGGAGTTTGTGGGATGAGGCTAAAAATACTCATTCTGGGTGAAAGAGGAAAGCCAGGTCCTTTTGTCTGTCATCAGCAGTGTCTCCTTAGAATTCCTGTGGAGAACCTGATCTGGGCTGAGCCTGAGCAAAGTATACCTGTGCTGACAGGTTCCTAATCCCCCACAGAAGAACCCAAGCAGCAAGCACACAGCAGACGGCCTGTGGGGAAGAAGGGTGGAGTTGAACCCTGTCGCCAGGCCTGGCAGGGCACACTTGTCAGCTTGTCAGCTGCTCCAACTTCCGGCTTCTTTGCAAGCTGGCTGGCGAAACACACAGGTTCTATTTTTAGCTCAGGGCTGTCTGATGTGTTCCCGTTGAAAGACATCAGTAGCAGCTGCAACAGAAATCCTGATTTAAAGGTCCCATTTGTCACAAGAATGAAGCTTCCTCACAAAATGAAGGAAGACAGTGTTCAGAAGGTAGACCACGCTGGTCTCATCCAGCACAAGGCTTGGCTCCCTTCTTTTTACGGAGTCCTGTGCCTCTGTGTGCAAATGCATGTCTGGGGCCCTGTGTGCCTTTTGATTCTTTTCTTAGTTAAGGACAGCCGGGGAAGGAGGAGGAGGGTCTCTGAGTGAAGGAAAACCTCAGCGTTGTCAGTGGCAACAGGATGATTCATGACCCACTTGCTGGGATCCTGCTCAGGTCAGTTCAGATGATGTAAATTACGGGAGACAAAAACGATACAATGTTTATATCCTTCATAACCCCAGGGTAGGGACAGACGCCCCTAACAAAAGATGTGGTAACAGGAGCAGAGTGTACCAGAGGTCACACCCTGGGAAGCCCAGGTGTACGAAGGAGAGGGCTCACAGCTCACAGAGGCCATCGAGATGAGGGCTTCTAACTCAGCCTTCTGCACAGGCAACATGGGCAAGGCCAGCAAGTGTGAGGCTTGCGTGACTGTTTCTCAAGAGATTCTGTCTGGCTCTCCCTGGACAGAGGGGATGCCTGTCAAGGGAGAATTCCCATAGGGATGTCAGTTTCCCATGCACAAGGGGTCAGCTCATTTGTACGCAGAGCTTCTTCGGGTATCTCAAAATAATCAATAGAGCTTCTGCCAGAGGGAGATCTGGGTGTGGCATATTCTGCTCTTCCACAGTGCAAAGTACCCTAGGTCCCATCTCTCAGCTGTTTTCGTCTCAACTGTCCCACCACCATTATTGTGGCGGGAACAGACTGTGTAGGGGGTAAGTTTGGATGTCTTCTCCTCCTTAGGGACCTGTCCCCACACCTACACAGAAGTAGGAAATTCTAAAGAAGCATCTTACAGAATGTAAGATGCCCTTTGTCATTGTCTTAGTCGGTGTTCTGTTGCTGTGAAGAGACACCATGACCACAGCAACTCTTATAAAAGAAAGCATTTTCTCTGGGCTGGTTTGCAGTTTCAGAGATTAGTCCATTGTCGTGGTGGTAGGAAGCGTGGCTGCACACAGGCAGACATAGTGAGGTAGCCTAGAGTTTTACATTCAGAGGCACAGGCAGCAGGAGGAGAAGAGAGCCACCAGGTCTAACTTGGGCTTTTGAAAATTTCAAAGCCCACCTCCTGTGGCACACTTCCTGAACAAGGCCACACCCAGTCCTTTCCAATACTGCCCCTCTCTGGTGATGAAGTATTTGAATCTGAGTCTGCAGGGGCTCTTCAAACAACCACAGGCAGATTTCTCTTGTCTCCCATGTCAGTGAGCTTCAGTGGCTTCAGAGTGTTAAAATCTAGTAATAACAGATGTATGTGGTGTTGGGCACTGTGTTTGTTACTCAGTTTTTCGATAGTTAAGATGCATTTAAACAATGAGATTTGAACTAAACATCTGATGAACCGTAGGGCCCTTGACATAAGTCTGATCTGGACACTTGAGGAAACTTTCTTGGTCAGACACAGAAAATACACTAGGGGGCTGGAGAGATGGCTCAGCAGTTAAGATGCCTGCTCTTCCAAAGGTTCTGAGTTCAATTCCCAGCAACCACATGGTGGCTCACAACCATCTGTAATGAGATCTTGTACCCTCTTCTGGCCTGCAGTCATATACACAGACAGAATATTGTATACATAATAAATAAAAAATTTAAAAAAGAAAATAATTTTTAAAAAAGTACATTAGGACAGTGTTTTCTATCTCATCCTGAGGCATTCCGGAGTGTCTCCGCTCCATTCTGGGCCCCTCAGGTCTCCGAGTCCTGGGAGGCTCTGCATGCTGGTCCTCTGCACCTGCTAGAGCATGTAATTCCTGCCTCGGTATCAGCACGGACTCTTCACAGGGACTGGGGCTAGCTCTACATCACCTCCTTGGAGAGCAGAAAGGGTCTGTCCTCCCTTCTGGAGCAGCATTCTAGCACAAAGGCTGTTAGGAGGTGCTGTGCCTTGTGGAAGAGCACAGTTGCCTCGGGTTTGGACACCTTGACAGCCACCAGATGCTAGCCCAGGAGTGCTCGCGGTCAGGCCCAAAAAGGCCAGTGTCAGCTGCTAATCTGCTACCTCGCCTGATCCCCTCACTCGCTCCTTCTGTGCTGTCTGCTGCAAAAACAGCCAAGAGACTTGAGGTCAGTCAGAACAGTGCCCCTTGAACACATTTTCCTGGAAAAAAAATGTGCTGACCTACTTCCTGAGAAGGTACCAGGTGTGTATCGCTGAGAGAGGAGGAACTTAACAAGAATGGTCTGACCGGGCCGGCCCTGTAGTGCTCCCCACCTCCCCAGCTGCTGGGGAAGCTGCTGAAGAAGGGCCAGTGCCCTGGCTGTGAGGTCCACTTACATGTCTCAGGGGCTCATGACCAGAAACAACAGTGAGAGCTGACTTGCCTTTCTGGAAGGGTGAGGGGCTGTGTTTTCCTTGTGTCTCCCTGTGCTGCAGATGCTAGGCTCCCAGACAAGTTCTTCCTAGTAATCTGCTCCCTCCCACAGTTCCTGCATGATTCCGTGATTTTGAACCCAACTGGGAGAAGTCAGGTGATGGTGTCAGCTGCAGTCAGGTCCAAGCTGTCTGGTCTGTAGTGTATGTGTGTGTGCACGTGTCTGTCTCTTGGTTAACCTTGGTCACCAGAGCCATGTTTAGGGGAATCTGGAGTGTTTGTGAGCAGAGGGCAGAGGCTTAGGAGTCAGCCCTGATGGCGTAGTGTGTATGGAGGGCCACAGGAGGAGCAAGCGTCAGCCAGCCCTGATGGATGCGGGAGGTCTGAAGGGATCAGTGCAGGCAGGCATGTGTTGGAAAGCAGCCTTCCTGAGCACAGACTTCTGAGGTGCTCGTTACCACACACCCGTAGCTCTACTGAGGAGTCAGAGCATGGGGCCCACCCTTTCCAGAAGGAGGGTCTGAGGTTCCCTCTTCAAGACGGCTCTTGCAGTATGGGTTTTTACTGTGTGTCCTTTGCTATTCGTTAAGTGTGTAAGACTGGCCTATTGAGTTGTGTTTAGGCATGGGGCATGCATGTTCCTGGATGTGTAAAGTTATTCACTGGTATTCCCTTCTTACTGTTGATGGCAGTGTGGATAGTGTCTGCCTTGAGGCCATGTGACAAATGCTGCCACACCTGTGCATATTCACCTGGCCTGTTTCCCACCTTATGTGGGATTCCCCTCTGTATGCTGTGAATACTATTGGTTAATAAAGAAACTCTCTTAGGCCTGTGATAGGGTAGAGCAGAGCTGGGGGGGAGGGGAGAACTAAACTGAATGCTGGGAGAAGGAAGGAGTCAGAGCTGTGGAGCCGCCACTAGAGACAAACACAGAAACTTAGCTGGTTGGACAAGACCTCGTGGTGATGCACAGATTAACGGAGATGGGTTAAATTAAGATATAAGAGTTAGCCAATAAAATGTTAGAGCTAATAGGCTAAGTCATGATTTAATTAATGCAGTTTCTGTGTAGCTATTTCGGATCTGAGCTGCTGGGAAATAAACGAGTGGCCTCCGATGTACACCCACCCCTGTCTCCTTCCATCGTTCCCACCAGTGAAGAATGGGGCCCCTCGCTCCACCATTCTCAGTTCCGTCAGTGGCGGAGGAGCGTGGACACTTCTTGTATGCTCACTGGTATTGACTTGCTCTTTTGTGAAGGGTCTCTTCTCTTTCCCCGCCTGTAGCCTGAGAAGCCAGCCTCGTTCACTAGCTCCTAAGACTACTGCTCTCTCCTGGAAGCTAGGAATTGAGGATATATTTAGAAACAGGGTCTTCCAGGAAGGCGTGAGAATGGTGCCGCAGCCATGCTTGGCTTCTCCTTCCTCCCAACATCAGGCCGCTTCCTCCTGGGGAGCATCAATCCTGCCTATCTCAGAACCCTTTGTCCCACTGAGAAGCCATTCTCTTGGCCTGGTTTGTCACCAACACCCAGTTGTCCTTTCTTAGACATAGTTCCTATGACAAAGCCAGGACATAGGTCTGCCATGCGAGTGTTCTTTCCCACAGGTGGTGTGCCCCGCCACCGAATAACACCACCAGTCTGTGATACAGCTGACACTCACCCCAGCACCTTACTTTTTGTTTGATAACATCAAATCCAACTTGTCAACGAGGTGTTTACATTCCAGGAGGGCAGGAGTGATAGGATGGACACTCTTAATTAACGCAGTAATTCTTTTTATTTATAAAATTTGTGTGTGTGTGTGTGTATGTGTGTATGTACCACAGGAATGTATGGGCCCATGGCATGGAGGCCAGGAAAAGGCATTAGTCCTCTGAATCTAGGGTGATGGTGTTTGTAAGCAACTGAACTCGGGTTTCCTGGAAGAGCAGGAAGTGCCCTTTACCACTGAGCCATCTCTCCAGCCCCTCTGTAATTGTTTCCTTGAATGGACTCTGACTTAAGGCTAAGAGACCAGATTTGAATATAACATTAGTCTGCGATATACTGTGTTGCGATTGTCTCTTTTTGAAAAAAAACAAGCCCCAAACTTTCTAAACCTGTGGTTAAAGCAAAGCATGCTGGGGCCAACTGAGGTGTCTTTGCCCTCATAGCTCTAGGAGCATAGTTTGACTTGAGCTGGAGACCCACGTGGGACAGCTCACATATGGCTGACCTCAGTGCCCTCCACCGAGGCTCACCTGAGACTGCCCTGTGCATACAGCCTCACCCCAGAGCTGCTCAGTCCTCCTCACGTCTTGGCAGCTGGCTTCCAGGAACAAGCACTGAGGGGCAGGCAGCACAACTTGCCCGTTTCCAGAGACCCCGGCCCAGACATTAGCATAGTGCCGCTGTGCTCTGATGATCACAGATACCATACATACATACTGATGATCACAGATACCATACATACATAGACTGCCCAGGTTCGGGAGGAGAGAGCATGTACCCAGGCAGTGGTAAGTTGAGGCCCGAGAGGCCCTGGCTCTGCACCTACTGACAGCTCCCTCCACCCTTCCCCTAGCCCTGACTGCTGCTGCTGGGAGAGGAAAGCTGGAGGCCTGCGAGCTGCTGCTGGAGCATGGAGCTGCTGTGTCTCGGACCAACAGGAGAGGGGTACCCCCTCTGTTCTGTGCAGCCCGCCAGGGGCATTGGCAGGTGGGTACCTGGGGGCCCTGGCTGCTTTAGGAACCATAGGTGGGGATTGGGTTGACTGTTGAGAGCACCTGCGGCCCTTAAGGCTCATTGCAATCCCAGGCTTCTCCCTCTGCCATCATGACTGCTTCTCAGAGGTAAACATGACGGATAAACATGACGGGTAAGTACAATCAACGAGGCAGACTGGGCAGGAGCTCGGCACCCATGCTATGCCACAGACCAGTAGTCTCCTTAACTCCAGGAGGATTACATTACAGTGGTAGAAGGTTCACGATGGCTTGTCTGCTGCTGTTGTTTGTTTTTGTATCCTGTACATAAAATGTATTAGAATAATAGCTGCCATCTTTAATGCAAGGGAACAGGGCATCACTGGCCCGTAGCTTCTTCCTTCATTTTGAAGCAGCGACCACATCTCTCCCCACACTCACGCCATGTTATACCTGCATTGTGCACACCAACAGCTTCATGACCGCTCATTACACAGCCCCTGTGATTAACCCTCTGCCCAGCTCAGTGTCTCTCAACTGACAAGGAAGGTGGAAGGGTTTGCTGGTGCGCGAACTGAGAGCAGTAGGAAGATGCCACTCTGCCGTTCTGGCATTGTGACAGATGATGTGCCCGGGTAGCCTGGCTGACCCCGTGGATAAAGTGGCTTCCTCCGCCTTACTAGCATGCATGCTATAAAGCACACTGCTGATGCAGAGAATTCACTTCAAGGAGCTTTGCTAAGAGTTGGCCTCTGAGAAGGACAAGCCACCCCCTAGTGCTACATCTGAGCAGCGCATGTGACCAAGGGTGCTGAGTTGCTCTCCTGCCTTCGACCCTTCTCTTGTTACTGTAGTTAGCCCCCTGTCAGTTTGTCTACAGGTGTCAACCCTGAGGAAGCTCAGGTTCCTTATGATGGCCTGGGTATTTGTATTCAGTCTGCAGAGTGAATGACATGGGTAGGTCAAATCTGTCTATCGCTGCAGAGCCCCAGATACACAGGCATTGTGCTGCTCCTCAGGACCAGTTTGGAACCTTAATGGCAACTGCTGGCCCCTTCCCTATGCTGAGTTACCCATGCCTCCCTGCAGTGTGGCTGTTTGTTCTACCATCACCTAACTGTGGCTGGCATGCCTCACAACTAATGCTACCTGGTACACGTGATTTTGTGCATATAATAACTGGGCACCCTAGAAGAATACATAGAAGGAGATTTGGTTGAAACAAATACAGTAGAAGGGTTGTTTGAGCCCCATGTATCACACAGCGGGTGGGAAAGATCGAGAACCTGGCTGGGTATAGAGACTGGCTGAGTATGGAGACGGTGGCTTTCGGTGCAGCAGGGTGCAGCAGGGGGGCTGATTCTCGGTACTTCTTTCAGATTGTCAGATTGCTGTTGGAACATGGCTGCGACGTGAACCTGAGTGACAAGCAGGGTCGCACGCCTCTTATGGTGGCTGCCTGTGAAGGACACCTGAGCACCGTGGAGTTCCTTCTTTCAAAGGGTATGGCGTGTTGCAGTGTGCTGGCTTCTTTTGCAGGAAGAGCTTCAGTAGACCCGCTAGTACTTCCCAATTAGCCTTTCTGTCCTGTGTATTTTCTAAGGCATGGTGCAGCCTGGCTGCTTATCATTCAGCTTAGATGAGACCCTCTGGCCATCAAACCTGCTCGAGTCGATGTACTCACAGGCCGGCATCCAGATGGTGGAATCCTCAGGAGCCCAGGTTTATTCGTGTTCTGTGATTGTATTCCTGGACTTGGGGATTACAAGCTGTGGCCTAAGTCAGGTCCAGCCACCCCTTTTCAATAAGCCAATTTAAAGAACCAAATTAAAAGTAGAAGGCAAAAAAAGGAAATTTACTCAGTGTGGCCACATTGGGAAGAAGAACAGAGATCCAGTAGCCTCCTCGAGTCTATCTTTGGGGTC
Source organism: Microtus ochrogaster (assembly GCF_000317375.1). Lineage (NCBI taxonomy): Eukaryota > Metazoa > Chordata > Mammalia > Rodentia > Cricetidae > Microtus > Microtus ochrogaster. Next base: position 71,290,302 of record NC_022011.1, read on the forward strand.
CTGAAGTGAAATCAAAATGTAACTTAAGGCCAAGGATATGAATGTCTAAGCAGTTCTGGTCAAGGTTGTTCCTGCATGCCATTGGCCCGTCATTGTCTGGGCTTTCATCTTACCCTGCTGTGCGGTCTAACAGTTGTTAAAACTGGGAAATCTCTTTTTGGGAAACAAGTTCTTTCTCTCTCTGGTGCTTTTTCCTTCTCTCAGCATGAGATTCTTGGGGGGGAAAGCTCATTCTTTGGGGTCTGTTTTTCAACAATAAGATAGTGAGATTGGGAAACACAATCTCTTTAGAACCTCTTCATTCCTGCCAACCAGTTACAAATGGTGTCTGCTCTCAGGTGCTGCTCTTTCTTCCCTGGACAAAGAGGGTCTGTCGGCCTTGAGCTGGGCGTGTCTGAAGGGTCACAGGGCCGTGGTCCAGTACCTGGTCGAAGAAGGAGCAGAGATAGATCAGACAGACAAAAACGGCCGCACGCCCTTGGACCTGGCTGCCTTCTATGGTGATGCGGAGACGGTGTGTACTAACGGGTGTTCACTTCCGGTGTGCACCTTCCCCCATGTGCAGGATGGGACCGATGGGGAGGGGGTCCTGCTGTGATGCTCGGGCTTCATGAAGCTGTCTGACTGTGGCCTGTGTGTGTGCACACATGCAAACATGGTGTATGGGGGCTTTTCAGTGGTCCAATCCAGGGCTGTCAACCAAGATTTTAATGCACTCTTTAAAGCCTGGAAGTCCGACCCCTACCAGCTGCACATACTGCAGACATGGAGTTGAACACGTATGCCTCATTTACAGCTCTGTTTTTATCACGTGCTGCATATAAATACAGTCCCTGTGTAGGCCATTCAGAAACCATTTTCCCTTTTAGAAAAACAATTAGCTAAGAATCGTTAACTTAAAATATACTATTTTAAATTGTTTTCAAGCTGATTGTTCTAAGTTCTTTTAGCTATAATTTTAGTTTGTACACTGGGAACTGGGAGACGTCTTCCAGGGAAGATGCCGTGCTTTGTCGGGGTGCACATTTCAGACCTCTGCAGGCACTAGAGCCTTGTTGAGCCACTTGGGAGACGTGTCACACTGTGGAGAGGGGTGACCTGTGGTCAGGATTTTATTTAGACGTTCATCCATCAGTAGAAATGTCACTGGACAAATGGCTCTTAAAAGAGTCTACTCTCGATTATTATGGCTGTGTGCTCAGAAACGCAGTTGTCAGACCAAAGGGCAATCCTTTGGTTTGCAAAGGTAAAGTCTTACACAGCCCTGCCTGGCCTCACGCTCCCTAGCAAAGCCAGTGTTGGCCTTGCACTTCTGATCTTCCCCTCTATACATCCCAAATCTGATGAAGGTGTGCGCCATTATACCTGGCCGTAATTCTGTTTTTTAGTTTCTGAGGACACCCATTACCACAGAACCCATCTTCCACACTGAATGGGAGCTTGCGTTTCCATGCCAGGGGCTCCAATGTCTTCATATCACCATTGACCCTCCACACTCTTTTAGAATATAATTAGAGTCCTTTGAGTGTGGGTTGATATCTCACCCTGGCTTTGATTTCCATTTCTTTTTTTTAAAGATATATTTATTTATTTTGTATACAGTATTTTGTCTGCATGTATGCCTGCAGGCCAGAAGAGGGCACCAGATTTCATTACAGATGGTTGTGAGCCACCATGTCATTGCTAGGAATTGAACTCAGGACCTCTGGAAGAACAGTCAGTGCTCTTAATCTCTGAGCCATCTCTCCAGCCCCCTGATTTCCATTTCTTTAACAACTGGTGACTTAGAGCTATTTCACATACTTGCTGTGTCTCCTCTATGGAGAAATACCTGTTTGAATCCCTTACCCACTTAACGGTTTGGTTTTATGATTATTATAGCTCTTTTTATATTCTAGACAGTAACCTCTCTAGTATTATCTTGAATACCCAGTGGATTGGTAGGAAACGTGTTCTGTTGCATACACACAACCAAGTTGGATATAAGTTTCTTTTCTAGTAAGTGGAAACTTTGGAGTGGCCAAAGTAGTTCTTTTTCTTAGCATCTCCCGTGCTGTGCACACACAACTATTTCGTCACACCCAGCCTTTATCCTGTGACCTCAGACACGCCATCCTCTTAGTCCTAATAGAGTCATCTCTTTCTTAAATCCGAAAATGAATGATGCTGGCCCATCTGGTTCCCGGTTGCTCATGTCTGCAGCTTGTCCTCCCATGCGGGGTGAATCTGTGTGTCTGGAGCGTGTCGGGGCTCACTGCAGAAGCCTCCCTGCTAGCTACGGCTGGAAAGGTGACCATGAGTCCTGCCTGTGGCCTTGGAAGTGGGGTCAGACACAGGCTGTGTACTTGGTCTCACACCTGTCTGTACCTGTGACTCACCTTCCTCATCACTGGCAGAGATTCTAGCCGTGGGCTGTGGTGTCATGTCAGTTTTATTTCTGGTCCCACAACAGCCAGAGGCCCCCGTGCCGCTCTGGCCCTGAACTGCTCCTCAGGCTTATGCTGTCCCTGCTGCTGTAGGTGCTGTATCTGGTGGAGAAGGGAGCTGTGATTGAGCATGTGGACCACAGCGGGATGCGCCCCCTGGACAGAGCCATCGGTTGTCGGAACACCGCTGTGGTGGTTACCCTGCTTAGAAAAGGAGCCAAACTAGGTCGGTGAACCTCACTTCCTTTAGGCCAGTGAACCCCACTTCCATTCAGCAGGGCCAGAGGGTCAGCTTCCAGAACCTTCTTTGAAAGGACTAAAGATGTTGTACCTGCTAGGGGTCCGGCATCATGTGCATTCTCTCTCTCTCTCTCTCTCTCTCTCTCTCTCTCTCTCTCTCTCTCTCTCCCTCTCTCTCTCTCTCTCTCTTTCTCTCTCTCCCTCCCTCTCTTTCCCGCCCCCTCTCTCTCTTTCTCTTTCCTCTCTCTCCCTTTTGCTCTTTCTCTCCACCGCCTGCTCTGCCCTGTCTCATGTCTCGTTTAATCCCAGTCATCCAGAAAACTGAAGTAGCTTTTGATAATTCTGTTTTTTTTAAAAAATGACATTTTATTTGTGTGCATGAATCCAAGCTGCACACAGAGGTCAGAGGACAGCCGGTGGGAGTCAAGTTCTTTCTTTCTTTCTGCTACGGGGTCCCAGCAATTAAACTCAGATCCGCAGCCTTGGACGTAAATGCCTTCAACCATTGAGCCATCTTCTGGCCATTACCTTCTAATACTACAGGTAGACAGAGAGCCGAGGCTAAGGGAAAGGGACGCTCACACCAGGAAGTATTAGCATCTTGCTTTTTTTATTGCTGTGATGAGACCCTGGCCAAGGCAACTTACAGAAGAAAGGGTCCATTGGGGAGTTAGAGTTGGAGGGTAGTCCATGACCATCGTGGTGGGAAGTGTGGCAGTGGCAGGCATGGGGCTAGAACAGTAGCTGAGAGCTTACATCTGATCCAAAAGCTTGAGGCAGGGAGATAACTGGGAATGGCATTGGCTCTGGAAGCCTCAAAGCCCACACACACACTCCCAGATATACTCCCAGAAGACCACACCTCCTAATCCCACACAAACAGGTCTACCAACTGGGACCCACCGTGCAGTTATATGGAGGCCATCCTCATCCAAACCACTGCAGTTAGATTCTGCTTTAACTGGAGATGGGCTGAGCATCCGCGGCTCAGAAAGCCCTGGATGGTTCCGTAGAACAACAGTAGATACTGTTCTATGGTTCTCAGTGCCGGCTTGACAGAAAGCCATGACCCCAGCGTACACAGTTTCTGTGAAGGAAACGTTGAGCAGAGAGTGGGCATTAGCTAAAGGGTGTGTGTGGGGAGGCTCACCTGGGTGGTTGGTAGAACGTCACATAAATCCAGCGTGTATGCAGGGGAGAACCACAGCGCCCCTGATTTGTCCAGGTCCTTTGACCATGAGCAGTTTGGGGCACAGGGGCCTGCGTGGAAAATTGTTTGTCCCAGTATTTTAGCAGTTTCCCTTTTTCCCTTGATCCTGTAGTGACCACGCCTTCTTTATACTTGAAAAAGAAGCACAAAATGCCGAGGGAGCTCAGTGGCCTCCCAAGGTCATAGTGAGTGGCTGACCTGCAGGCTTGTGACTAGCAGTGTCCCAAGGCCAGGCTAAGTGCTAGAGGGAAGGCTGTAGCCAGTCTAGACCAAAAGAGAAGCTGAACAGGGATGGAACAGGGGACTCAAATTTGGACCTCAGAGCGGACTAAAGTCAGAGTGCAGGGGCCTTAGAGACAGCAACCTCCCACCCCTAACATACTGGGTGCTACAGGAGGAAGATTTGCCTGTGAGGGCTTCATTGCTTTTTCCTGACTCCTTCTCAGGGGAAGGCGAGCACTTAGTTCCCATTGTTAAGAGAGCAATAAGGAGAGCTTTTGTGGGCACGGATGAGTCCCCAGCAGGGGCTGCCTCTGCATAAAATGGATGGCAAGCATAAACCAGCTTGCTAGTTTCCTGCTGCCAGGAGCACCTAGGCACAGCCCTGAGTTCCTGCAGCTGGTGCAGCCTAGGAAGCACCCCTGACAGCATGTTTTTTTTTTGCAGGAAATGCCGCTTGGGCGATGGCCACGTCCAAACCTGATATTTTGATTATACTTTTACAGAAATTGATGGAGGAAGGGAATGTGATGTACAAGGTAAGTGCCTTTGTCTCTCTCTGTGCTGCTGTGGTTGGCGTGGGACCACCTCTCAGTCTGGTATTGGATGCTGCGGCCACGCTCCTGTGTGGAGCTGTAACTTAGCAGGAATGCAGTTCCAAAACGTTCCCACCTGACCTCTTGCTCGGGAGCCTGCTAATCTCCGAACAGCAGAATCTTAATGGGAAAGCAATTTTCTTTGTGTCTGAGAACAATTGTCAGGAATCCTCCCGGCAGTGACTTCCTGAAGGTGAGTCACTGCTAGGTCAGCTGGCACATCCCACAGGAAGGTCCCTTGGCTTCCCTACCTTCCAGAAGTCCAAGCATGGCACTGGACCTAGTCACGAGGTACACGGCAGAAGATGCCAGGGAGCACACGGAGAAGGAAAGAACATTTAAGGGGACAGGAGGATGGTGTAGTGGCTCACGTTGGCCGCCACGCCCGGCTGCCTGACTCTGAATCCTAGACCCCACTGGTAGGAAGGAGAGAACCGGGTCATACAGGTTGTCCTCTGCCCTCCGCGTGTGTTCTGTAGCGTGTGTGTGCCAACACGATACAAATACATGCCAAATGAATAAATGTATCTGGAAAGAAAATTAAAAAAGAGCCATCCAGTGCCCCGCCGCGGCCTTTCACTTTTATGTTCTTAAGTATAAATTTGGGGATTTTAAGTGTTTTTAGTGATATTTTTTATTGAATGTGGCCAAGTAATACGTTCACAGTTTCTCAAGAGATAGTTATTTTTTTTCCTCCCAATTTCCCTCAAAAAAAAAAGAAAGAAAACCTACAGGCTCAAAAATTTGATCCTAAATTTTCCCAAATGAGCTATTAGTTCAGATCCATGGTGGGTAGCCCTAGTAATTGCTTGCAGCTTTGCAGACTGTGCAGCCCAGCCAGCTAGTGCTGGTACAGAGGTAGGCGCAGGCCACAGACACACAGGCCCCGGGGGTGTGGCTACGCCCAGGAAAGCGGTAAATAGGTGTCCGTGGCCACCGCCTGGTTTAGGTAGGTGTGTAGGCATATTGCATAGATACTACTCTTTTCAGACCTGTAATTAGGTAGAATTAAGATTGGGGGGGGGGGCACCCAAGATGGTGACGACTTTGGTCCTTTTCCCTACTGGGCAGCCTCATCTGCTAGGTTGTTCATTTATTCCCCGTTTGTTGTTTCTTTCATAGTAACAAATAACGAGGCATAGAGCATGAGCCAGCAGGGTTCCCAGCTTGGAGGCGATTGGAAATTGAGTTCAGGGTGTATATTGTTGTGGCTTTGAAGTGGTTTTAATATGGATTCTGCAAGGTAATTATGTCAGAAATAGCCAGCCATTTCCAACAGGCGGCAGCTCCTGCTGAGCAGTGAGGCTGACTGAGCAAATGGATTTCTTTAGCCTTGAGAGGGATGCGCAGTGGCTCTGATTTCCAAAGCCTGTTCTTCGGTGCTTCTCGGAGAAAAATTATTATTCGACAGCAAGCTGCAGGTTTAGCCACGAGTCACTGTCTGCTGTAGGAACAACAGCATTTTTTTCATCAGCTTTGCCTCTTCGTTGGCTTTCTATTCTACTTGAAATTAAAATATATTTCAGTGAAACACGGTTCTTGAAATAACACTGAAGTTATATGTGAGAAGATAATTTGCTGTGTGAAGGTGGAGAGTTGGTGATTTTGCAGCTTACACTTTCTTGTTAAGCCATCTATGTCCTTGTGGTGTGAAGTTGGTGCAGCCTGAGCACGTTCACACTAGTCAGTGTCTCGGTTCCTAAGATGCCTACCTGTCCAGATCCTTCTCACGTGCTGTGATGCTTTTACGTGAGGGAGGGTCTTCAACACTGTGGCTCATCTTAGGGCCCCTGGGAAAGGATAACTTAATGTGATTTTTGAATCCTAGAAAGGGAAGATGAAGGAGGCGGCCCAGAGGTACCAGTACGCCTTAAGGAAGTTTCCTCGGGAAGGATTCGGGGAAGACATGAGGCCCTTTAATGAGCTCAGAGTCTCCCTCTATCTCAATCTGTCTCGATGCCGGAGGAAAACAAACGTAAGCCAGCGTTGTTATCCTTACCCAGTTCTTTAGCAGCAGGTGACGGGAGGCTCAATCTTGGGACACCCTTCTGTCTGGGGTGCTGCGAGGTCAAGGTCATAGCCACTGCCCACCTCCCAAAATGCTGGTGGAAGAAAGCACTTAGGTTGATTTGCCTTTGCTTCAGCGAAAGCAGCAAATACAAGCTGTGCCCCCCTCCCCCAGCTGTGATGCTCCCAGCTTTGTCCACAATCAAAGGCCTTCCCTCCCCACATTCTAGAAAAGTCCAGCAGAAATGGCCGTGACAGTCAGCCTGCCTTGTGGCTCTTAGGTTTGTTCAGGGGGTCTGCTTAGTGAATACTCAGTTTCTCACCCACAGTGGTTAGCTTGTACTTTGTTACTACTGGATGTCTCTAGTTCTTCCGACTGATGTTTGAAACTTCACCCCACCCCCACCCAGTGTAGCTCACCTGCTCTGGGGCCCACACTCCTGCCCTGCTGAGAGAGCAGAAGGATGGATGCATGCACACAGACATATACACAGACTGCTCTCGTGTTGGACTCTGTCCTGTTACCTTTGCCTTCTGGGCCCGGTTGCCACTGCTCTCTCCTGAGTCATAATTGCTGCTTCTGTAATGGATCTGAAGAACAGTCCTCAGCTCTGGTTATCCAGCTTGAAGCAAGCAGATGGGGACCTATGCCTTGCGCTACCCCCCAGGTCCCAGTGCCCCGCTGCCCTTAGAGCAGAGCTCCTGGGAGACAGTCCCTGTTCTTGACACTACTTCTGACTCATGTGTTTAATTGTTGGCCCCAGGACTTTGGCTTGGCAGAAGAATTTGCTTCAAAGGCTCTGGAACTGAAACCCAAGTCCTATGAAGCCTTTTATGCCCGGGCAAGAGCCAAAAGGAATAGCAGGTACTCTCTGGGGTCACGTGACTATGGGAGCCTTTTCGGTCTGGGAGGTCTAGCCTGCTAGATGAGTTTGCGGGTATTTTCCTTCATCAGGGTTGTTACTCAGACAGCTCTCATCCTTTTTATAGAGACCAGTAGCTTCCAAGAGGCATGGTAGCGGCTGTTACTATAGTGGTCAGCCTTTGACTTTCTTCATATTCCCCTCCGTACCCCAGCACAGAACACCTGCCGAGTTCTTGCTTCAGTGAGACTGGCAAATAGGGGTGGCAGGGGAGCAGAAGAGGGTTGTGTCTGATCTCTGAGTTAGAAGGGGGCATGATAAGGGCCAAAGAAGATACTGTGAGCCTGACTTTGGCACCCTCTGTCTGTGGATCTTTATGGATAGATCAGGGTCACCGAGTCACAATGCTCTGATGGATAGACCAGGGTCACTGAGTCACAGTGCCATGCTGCACCATACTCAGCCTGGCAACTCTGGGCTAACCAGGACCTAAACACCTCAGCAAGTGCTTGAACCTCACTCTTCCCCCTTCGAGGACAGCTAGGTTACATTCAGAGCATTCTCATACGTGGCTTCTAATCATATCTTCTGCTTTCATGTAAAGACAGTTCCTGGCAGCTCTGGCTGACTTGCAGGAGGCTGTGAAACTCTGTCCAGCCAACCAGGAAATCAAGAGGCTTTTGGCCCGGGTGGAAGAAGAGTGCAAGCAACTCCAAAGGAACCAGCAGCAAAAACAGCAGGGTCCCCTGCCAGCCCCCTCCAATGACTCGGACAATGAAGAAGACGCACCAGCCTCTAGTTTAAAGGACCCCTTCCCCATCGAGGAGGCAGAAGAGGAAGAATCCTCATCACCGGAAGAATCCATTTCCCCAACTCCCAGATCCCAGCCCCCGTCATCTGTCCCTTCCCCATATATCCGAAACCTTCAAGAGGGATTACAGTCCAAAGGCAGACCAGTGTCACCACAGAGCCGGGCAGGAACCAGCAAGTCCCTGAGAGAGACTGTAGCCCAGCCAGGCTTGGTTATGCAGCCTACCAAACAGGCACAGATAGTGAAGACCAACCAACATCTGGGTTCTGGGCAGTCTAGCATGAGAAACAGTAGCACAAAACTACAGGCGTCTTCCCAGAACCCTCCCCCAAGTCCGATGCCTGGTAGAATATCTGTAGCCCCTGCCGCCAGCAGAAACCAGCATTTAGAGGGACCAAGTCCTTTCCCTGCAGGAACTGGATGTGGCCACTTTGGGGATAGACTGGGCCCCAGCCAGAATCTCCAGCTGCAGCGCAGCGAGAGCGGCGCCGCTTATCCTCTACCAAGCAAAGTCAAAGCTGCCGAGCGGCTCCTGGCTCACGCCTCCATGACCGTGGACGTGGCTCCTGCAAGCCAGGGCGGGCCAATGAGTGGCAGCGATGCCCGGCACCCGGCTTCCCTCACTAGCTCGGGCTCTTCTGGCTCCCCATCCAGCAGCATAAAGATGTCAAGTTCAACCAGTAGTTTGACCTCCAGCAGTAGTTTCTCAGAAGGGTTCAAGGTCCAAGGACCAGACTCGCGAATCAAAGACAAAGGTACCAGTCAGGCGCAGGGCGGCACCACTGAACACAGGCCCCGCAATACCCCGTTCATGGGCATCATGGACAAGACTGCCAGGTTTCAGCAGCAGACCAATCCTCCCAGTCGCTCCTGGCACTCCCAGGTGCCAGAGGGGCTACTGACAAACACAGCCACTGCAGCTGGCCTGCAGTCTAGCTCCGAAAAGCCCGCTCTCAAGCCAGGCGGGTATTGTAGCCAAGCCAAACCCTGTTCGGTTTCCCCGCTGAGCACGAGCATCCACAACGGGGCACAGGTGAAGGAGCTGGAGGAGAGCAAGTGCCAAATTCCAGCCCTCTGTCAAGACAGCAGGAAAACTAAGGGTGTCCCTCATCTGTATCAGGAAAACATCTCGAAGCAGCCGCCGCCCCATGTCAGTACGGAAGCCCACAGGAGCCACCTCACTTCTGCGAAACCAAAGCGATCATTCATAGAGTCAAATGTGTGAGCCTTAAGCAACCCCTGTGTAGTATTCGGAGTGCAGTCTGTTGGCTCGTGGTAGAGAATAATGTCTTTTTTTTTTCATAATAAAATTACATTTTAGCCATATTTTCCACCTCTTGGGTGGATCTGATGCCATTGACATATTAAAAATGTAGAATAAAACTATAGCAAGTAGCTAGAAATCACCTGCAAACAGAATACTAAACAGAATTGAAAACTACAGTCAGCTTCTGTCAAATTTAAAGGCTGCCAAGAAGACATCAACTAATGCTGTTCTCTTAGGAGATGATTTGGTTTGCTATGTATAAAAGCACATCTACTTAGAGAAGAAAAAAAAAATCCATTGGTAAAAGATTGTAATTCCTGATGTACTATCTGGAAGTGTATCCTGGAGAAGACTGGGGAATGTTTAAGTTCCAGGCCCCTTAGTCACCCCAGTTCTTACATACGTATAAAAACTGCTTCTGGCTGGATAGAATGTGACTGTAAACAGCAGGGTTTTGTTTGTCAGGGAAATATGAGCACACCCAGGTGTCGTTCCCGTCATGGCGTTACTCAGAAGGGATCAAATGCGTATTTCCATGTTACAGTGTTTTTGCAGAGTATTTTTGTAGCCCCCTTTTAGGAACTATGCTCACGCCGCACGGTGTCACCGATAGAAGGGAAAAGGCTGTCTAGAACTTTGGTGAGCAGGTCAGATACTTTGTGCAAAAGTACAAAGACAAACTCTCTTGGTAGTGCCTACAAACCAGCTCTAGCTGGTTCCAAAAGTGCTCTAGACAGTGACGAGAGTCCCTGCATCGAGCCTCTGGTGTCCTCTGAGGACAGTGTTTAAACAGGATCCTTGAGGTCTGGGCGGCTGTTTTGCTTTCATTACTCAGTTATTATCTCGTGGTCACATGTTGTATATATAAATAGCTAGCCCAGTTTTATCCACACTTGTAAATATGACTCAAAAGAAGTTAATCTACAGACAAACAGCAAAACCCCGCCATCTATCTGCATGTTCTCTGTAAACTTCACCGTGCTGGGGATCGCACTGGACGACGCGATCTCATGGCATGTTAACAGTATACCCGTAACGGCACTTTATCTCATCGTCTGAGCACCTCGGAGGTGCTAACGTCCGCGCTGGTGTAGCGTTCATCTGTAAAGATAAGGTACAGGGATGAGCCATGTTTTAAGGTATTTTTATATGAAAATGGTGTTATTGGAGGATGTCCAAATGCTGGTTTGAGAGAGGTGGGGGAAGTATTTTATACATTGAGATGTGAAATGTATTTTCTAGAACTGGGGAGAAGGAAGTTCTATATTTGCAGAATGTTTTAAAAATGAGTAGCCCTGATGTTTTCCTGTGAGCATCACTAAGGTTTTGTACAAGTAAGGGACCTTGCGGTGTCGTTTGGCATTTGTTCCTGTGTGTGTAGCGTGCTGTGTACAAAGAGCTAGGCCGTTTGTACGAGCTTCCTCTGAGTTCCGCTCTAATTACTCTGGCTATTTATTGTTTTCTTTAATATTTGTGAACGTCTTTCCTTTTGTTATGTAGTTTCGTTTCTGCACAACTACTGTACTTTTCCGTATGGAATAAAAACCATTACAACAGTGGGTTGGCATTCGTTCATGGGCTGAGTAGACAGTAATATCCCTCCTACAGCTATCCGCCTCGTGTTAGTGTTCCCCTGAAGAGTGGAAGATGCTTTCCATGTGCCAACAATCTCATATTTCATTTTCATTTCAGAACAAAGTGGAAGCTTCTGGAAATTCCAGAGGATGCTAGTATCCTAACTGGTGATTTTTTCCTTAAATAGGAAAGAAGCATGAGGAGAAGCCGTGTGTGCTGATGGGCTCGCCAGCAGCGGGTTAGCCGTAACCCTGTAGCTGGCGGTGCACTGAGCGGTTAGAGAATAGAGCTCGGGGAACGGCTGGCTCTTCTGGCACATTGGCGTTATCTTTCAGTTAAACGCGTCCATTTGTCTTTATGCCCACAGGTGGTTTCAAAGCAGTCAAGAATGATGCAGTTTTTGTGGCATCGTGATACAATACTTACTTGAAATGTTTTTGTTTGAAATGTTTTTGTTTATGTATTTTGTAACTTCAAGTTTTTGGAGACTTTCCCATGTGCATACTATATTCCCTTTTCCAGCTCCCTGTCTTCCATCCTCCCTCATCATCCCATGCCTTCTCAAATTCATGGCCCTTCAGTTACTGTCACACACACACGTGCACACACTCACACCCCTCCCTAATCTGCAGAGTCCAGCTATTGTTGCTTGTATGTGCATGCATTTAGAACTGGGTAGCCTACTGGGGGGCTTGCCTCTTGAGATGTTTTTCTTCTCTCAGCAGCCGTTAGTTGCCGGTAGCTCTCCATCTAGTGCTGGGGACTGTGAGATTTCCTTCATCCTTGTTGCCATATGTCTATGCTTTTTTCATATGTATGAGATTTTTATTTTTTACATCCCAGCCACAGTTTCTCCTCTTTCCTCTCTTCTCAGTCCCTCCCCCTTCAATCCCTCATCCATTTCTATTCAGAAAAGGGCAGGCCTTCCTCCCATAGATATCAACCAAATATGGCACAAAAAGTTGGAGTAGGACTAGGCACCTCCCCCCATGGTGCTGGACCAACCTAGTGTGAGGGGGAAGGGTCCCAAAGTCAGCAAGGGTCAGAGACAGCCCCTGTTCCCACTGTTAGGGGCCCCACAAGAAAGCCAAGCTACACAACTGTCACATATATTCATGAGCCTAGATCAGGCCCATGCAGGCTCCCTGGTTGTCAGTTTGGTCTCCATGAGCACCTATGGGACCAGGTTAGTTGATTCTGTGAATTTTCTTGTAGTGTCCTTGACCCCTCTGGCTCCCACAATCCTTTCTCCCTCTCTTCAACACGATTCCCCGAACTGTTTAAGATCTGCCTGTGGGTCTCCATCTGTTTCCAGCAGCTGCTGGATGAGGCTTCTCTGATGACAACTCGGCTAGGCACCTAGCTATAAAAACTTTTGATCTACAATTCATCCTGCCTGCAAGAGTTGTTGTGGTAAAGGTGTCTGCAAGAGGTGTTGCGATAAAGGTGCCCCAGAAACCATGGGCGTGGCCAGCCAATGACTGGTTGGTCCAGCTTTCCATCTATGCCATGAGGAAGCGCTCACCCCTGACGCTGCCTGGATGGCCCAGAGACCTAGGATAGAGCCGCACATGGGGTAGGAGTGGGGGTGGAGTCGACGCAATGATTCCTAATGCTGCTGTGCTATACTCGAGTCCTTTTTAGAAAGCATTTTCCTGAGAATTTCATACATGCATACAATGAATATGACCATACCCCCAATTTCCCTTTTCCAGCTCCCCTGTATCCCAATCCACATGTACTGTCCCAACTCCACGGTTTTGTTTTTACGAACCCATTAAATTCAGTTAGTCTGTGCATTATATGCATGGGGTTGGGCTCAATGGAGCAAGGGGACATCCCTGTGGGGACACCTTCTAAAAAAGACTACTTTCCCCTGGCAGCTGTCTCCTTCCAGGAAGAGAGTAACTTGGGAACCGAAGCTTAATAACTAGGTTACTGTCTTGTTCTTGTTGCTAGAGCCTTTCAGTGCTTCCAGGCTTCAACAGTGTGTCAAGGTTAAAAGAGAAGAATGGGCCAGGAGGGCCGAAGTAGTCCTGAATTCTGAACGCACAGCTCTTGTCCTGGCTATACTAGACAGCAGCAGTGCGTGAGGACTGCCATGGCATCGCTGTTCGGATTTAGTCGTGGTAAAGACAGGACATGCTTATTGTCCAGGCAAGAAGTGAAGTCTCACGAAGCTCCAGTCAGAGGGCGCTGGACCCCTAAACCAGCCCCTGGGCCCACAGCGTCCATCAGGGGGCCGAGGGTCTTGGTTGGAGTTGGGTTTTTGCTTACCTTGTGTTGAAGATGGGGTTGTCTGGCATCGTCTGTTTATATAGAAAATGTTGAATTTGGAAAACCAGCAGTTTTCAGGTATTTTGCTTTATAAGAAACCTTAATCCATCTATTTTACTTTATGTGCATAGTATTTTGTCTGCTTATGTGTGTGTGTGTGTGCCATGCGCGTGCCTGGTGCCATGGGCCCCCTGGAAGTGGAGTTACAGACAGTCGTGAGCCACCACATGGGTGCTGAGAATTGAACCCGGGTCCTCTAGAGGAACAAACACCTGGTGCTCATAACCATTGAGCCGCTTCTCCAGCCCCAACACATCTAAAAATTTTTCAACCACCCTTTCTGTCAGTGACTTTCACTGATCGTTAACTTTTCTGTGAAAAGCTGCTCACTTCCAGCATGTCTACCACTTTATAAAAACAGATATTTGTCGCCGGGCGGTGGTGGCGCATGCCTTTAATCCCAGCACTTGGGAGGCAGACAGAGGCAGGCGGATCTCTGTGAGTTCGAGACCAGCCTGGTCTACAAAGGGAGTTTCAGGACAGGCTCCAAAGCTACAGAGAAGCCCTGTCTTGAAAAACAAACAAAAAACAAAAAAAAAAAAATTTGGTCTAACGGTGGCTCTTTTCTAAATTAAAGGACACCTAGAGATAACAGTATAATTTCGTAGATTTTGGGTTAAAGCACCACTTCGCAGAACTCACTGTCAGTGTTTTGCCCACAGTGAAACTGTAAATCATGTAGGATAAATATATCCCCTCTGCAATCATGGATGAAGGGGTCTGCCTATGAAACAAAAGAAATACAGTCCGGCATCTGTCCTAAAACTCCCAAAGCAGTGGTTACAAAGGATAGCTAGATTGGGCAGCTTTCTGTAAAGGAACTTATTCACTGCCTATGAAATAGGAGAGTAAAGGGTGTGTTTACATTGTTTCTCCGTCTTGTTTTGTTTCTCTGTATAGCCCTGACTGGCCCTGAACTCACTCTGTCGACCAAGCTATAGCTCCACCTGCCTCTGCCCCCCAAGAGCTGGGATTGAAGGCGTGCCCCACCACCGCCAGGCATTTTTAAAGATTTATGAGCAGTATTTTACTTATGCACAGCAGACTGGGACAGTCTTGTGATTAAACATCCACAGCGCTTTTTGTTTACAAAATACTTATATGAACTTTTTTTTTTCTGTTTTTCTGAATTAGTTCTATTTGCGGTTCTGTTTGCCATGTGTATTTCTGGTGCTTCTGGAGGCCAGAAGAGGGCAGTGGATTTCTAGGACCTAGAGTGACAGAGGGTTGTGAGCCACTATGGGGGAAGGGCTAGAGAGCTGAGGTGAGAGGGCAGGGCCTGCCAGCCCTGCCATGTAACAGGTAGGGACTGAGGGCTGCGGAAGAGCCTGCAGACAAGGTCCGCTTTGATATGTAGGCACCTCAGCCTTTGGTTTGAAACTTAACAGTCTCCAGTTCCTGGGCTTCCCATTTCTTCTTCTGACTTCCTAAAGTCCCAGGCACTCATGGGGTGAAAAATACACACGTGTAAGCAAAATACTAAACACGTGAAATAAAACTGTTTTTGGTTTTGGTTTTGGTTTTTTTTTTTAGAAAAAAGGTTGTCCCTATGTAACCTTGTCTATCCTGGAACGCACTATGAAGACCTGCCGGCCTCCAGCTCATAGATTTACCTTCTTCTGCTGGACAAAGGCCAGTGCCACCACACCCAGATAAAGCAAAACCTTAAAAATGATCTTAAAAAAGCTAGGAATTCTAATCTAAAGTGAGCTGTGGGGAGTGGAGGGGGGCGGGGAACGACACAATGGGAATTTGATTAGGTCAGCCAGAGATGTCAGTAACTAGGAGACTGGGGCAGGGTTGGATGGCAGCTTTCTGTCTTCTCAGCATTCGGGAGACAGAAGCAGGATGATGACAGATTTTAGCCAACCCAGGCCACTTGGCCATCGCAGGGCAATCTAGGCAACAGAGCAAAACCTGTCTCGGAAAACAAAACCAAAAATTGGGGAAAAAAAAAAAACAAAAAACCTTAGAGAATACAATCAGTTTCTATGATGGTGAACATTGTGTTTAAAAGTTTAATAGAGCCAGGCGGTGGTGGCACACGCCTTTAATCCCAGCACTCGGGAGGCAGAGGCAGGCGGATCTCTGTGAGTTCGAGACCAGCCCGGTCTACAGAGCTAGTTCCAGGACAGGCTCCAAAACCACAGAGAAACCCTGTCTCGAAAAAACCAAATAAATAAATAAAAGTTTAAGAGAATTATAAAACAAAAATGCCTCTAACCTGTAAGACCCACTTGCCCAATGCAGGTAACTTCCGGAATGCTGGGGGCTATTCTTATAATTGCCTGGTCTTCACAAACCCTGCGCTTTCCCTTCTGTGAACAAGCTTGCTTGCCCTGGAATGCATGTAGGCAGGAAGTATGTGCTTTGTGACTTTTGTCCTTACACCCCTGACTAACGTAATTCGGTGCTGTATTTTGAAAGAGCTCTCTGATGCGGTCCTGCTGCCAGTATTTTTATGGTCTGGGCTTGTTCAGAGATTCGCCATTCTGACCAAGAATAAATGTTAGTTAATAAGAGGCTTTGTCAAACACTGACCCGGTATGTACCCCGGATTCCCAGAGTAAGGCTTTAATTCTTAATTCTGTTGTTCTTGGATACTTTGTGAATGTTTGGGGGCCTGAATGAACAGGATAAAGGCTAAAGACAGTTCTGCTCCCTGCCCTGGCAGTTTGGTTGCAGTGAGCCTCTCACTGATGGCTCCGCTCCTGGGAACTACTTCAGCAGGCATTTGAGAGACCAGTACAGACCGCCACCATGAACGTCAGGTCCTGTGTGACAGATGCAGATCCGGTGCTGGTGGTGTAGCAGGTACCGGGCGGGCTGACTGGACATAAGTTCTCCCATATTGGGAATGCCTAAGAATTCCAAGTTTTGAAGGGAAGGTGGTTTGTCACTTGATGTATTTCAGCGAAGTTAATGACTATCTGGCCTAGTTTACATCCAAGGTTGAATAATGGAGAGAAATCCTTCCACTATACAAATTTAAAACCGAACAAAATTGCTATTCAACATGCCTGGAGTGATTTTTTTTTTCTGATTTATTGAACAATTTACAATTATATTGTGAAAATTCTATTATAAAACTATTGAATGGCTGTTATCCAAGATGGAAACAGCCATAGAATCTAGGCTGTGGCCTACATCAATCAGAACACATTTAGGCACTGCAATTCAAAGTCACAGTAAAGTTTTATTTCTATACACTTTCCTGTTAGTGCAGAAAATATTTTCACTTTGATAGAAACAGCAATGACTTTAGATGTGTAATTCTATGTTTTAAGGATAATAATCAACAGGTTTTTTTAAGTAACTGAATTTAATATGTCTTTTCCTTCTATTTTGCTTTTGTAATGCCCCGTTAGCATTGAATGACATCACTGAGAAAATGTATCCGATACCATATATGATGCAGTTCATTTCTGATGAGTCTCCAGCCATCGGTTGATGGCCATTTTCAGAGTCCTATTTGGTGTCAGTACCAGTGAAGGAAGAACCAAGTTTGTCATGGGGCTTGTGCGTTTCTTTTTGTGGATCCAATTTTCCATTGCTTCTCTCTCATAGGAATAGCCATCTGGAAAAAAAAAATTATTTGAAAAAAAGATCGGTAAACAAATCGTCTTCTTACTTTGCCTGTACCATGTCTAAAATACCTCTTCCACAACAGACGGCTCGTCCCCCAGAAGGTGTACTAAGGCTGGGCTGGGCTGTGTCGGAACACAGCAGCTGACGTCAGAGCTATGTTGAAATTCAGAAACTTTGCTCGAATAAAAAGGGTAGAGTGGTATGAAGATAAATTTTGGTAAGGTAGAGGGAAGAAAAGAGCCTTAGGGATAACCCAGCGAAACTCTTCCAGGTAATGAACAGCACTGGAGTTAGAGACGACAGAATATGACCAGAACAGATGGCGAGGAGCAAAGTAATCCCTGCCATCTTTATGCCCCGTTTGTGCTAAGTGGTTTGCTTTCTTTGACATGTGTGGTGAGCAATGGGACGCAAACTCGTGGGCCCCCAGGAGGGGAGACCAGTGTGAGCTTGGAGTTCCTGCTCCACTACTTTCACTGCTGAGCCTGCACTGTTTTCCCCCAGGCTGAGATGCTTGCTTCTCTCCCTATGCTAAATCTATGAAACCTGCAATTGTTGAAAACAGAGCCCTCAATTCCCATCCTCCTGCCTCCCCATGGAAACATGACAGCCTTGCATTCATGGGGCTTCAGCCATGATTACATTTTTGTTGACACTTCAGCTTTGTACGGCTAATAACTGTGTAGCTGTACATTGTATGTATCCCTTCTGTTGAAAGAAGCAAATCTGAACAGTTTCTATTCTGTGGGTATTCTCGACACTGCTGTCTGTGCCCAGCTTCTCCCGTGAACCTGGACACGCACACCTAGGAGTTATAACGTAGGTATAAGTTTTGGGAAACTGCCAAGTTTGTCTCAACAACAGCCAGAGCATTTTAAATTCTCACCAACAACATAAGACTCCATTTTCTGTCCATTCTGCCAATACTTATTTTCCCCAACGTTTTGAGACTAAGCCATCAGCTAACATGGCTGCAGTGTGGCTCTGAGTTGTATTCCACTGATGACCATAATGACACTGAGCATACTGCCCAGTTGTAAGATGGTTTATTCAAACTATCTGCCTTTTTCTTCTAGACATGATTCCACTATGTAGCCCAGGCTGACTTCAAGCTTGCAGCCATCCTCCTACCTCCCCACCACTGGAATGACAGGCATGTACCACCATACCCTGGTTATTTGCCCACTGCTAATGACCAAATGTTGAGTTATAACAAGAGTTTAAGAAAAACTCCATTCTGTTGTGTTGTGAAAGCTGAACTTGCCTCGTTAATACCCCGTTCAGTAAGGTTTGTGCAGTTTGGTGTCTCTACTCAGTACCGCTGACAGATCCATGACTAATTCCTGTGCCAATAGGCCAGAGAACTGTGCTAAATGTGTTTTAGCTTAGGTAAAGGACCCTTTAAAATCTCCTGTCATCTACTGCTGTAACAGAACACTTTGTGTTGCCTCTTGTGTACACAATTAGCATCTATGGAGGCTTTGCATTCAGACAGAAGCTAAATTTTCTGTTTTGAAGTTTTGAGTCCACTCTTGTGGCTGTTCTGGTCAGGGGTGTGAACATTCTGTCACCGCGTTCTCCTCCCACCGCCTGGAGCTGCTGCGCTTTGAGCTACTGCTGGCAACTATGCTGGCCATGCTCACCAAGAGGTGAGGTCCACAGTGTTAGGCAGCGTTCTTGTCTTCTGTTTTCTTGGGATCTGGATTCTGGCTCTTCAGACCCCTTCACTTAGCGGCAACTGTCTTGTTTCAGACTACAGGTAAATTACGCTGAACATAGCTCAACTTTATTTCTATGGTCACAGATTCTTTCACTATGGAAAAACTGCTTTAGGAATTTATTGCTTCTTCCTCCTTCTCCTTCCTTTTTTCCTAGACATGGTTTCTCTGTGTAATAGTTCTGGCTGTCCTGGAGTTCAGTGTAGACGAGGCTGACCTCAAACTCGGAGATCCACCTGCCTCTGCCTCCTGAGTGCTGGAATTAAAGGTGTACACCACTGCTAGGCAGCAATTTCTTTTGACCTACTGGTTACATTTTTTTCTGTTTGTTTGTTTTTCTCTGTATAACAGTCCTGGCTGTCCTGGAACTCCTTTTGTAGACCAGGCTGGTCTGGAACTTACTAAAGTCTACCTGCCTCTGCCTCCAAATGCTGGGATTAAAGGTGAGCACCACCACCGCCTGACCACTTTTTTCTTTAAAAGGAATAAAGACATTATAAGATAGTGTCCATTTGGTTCCTATTTATGATATAAATAAACCATAAACTAGCTAATAATCTCCTCTCTCCTACACCCATATTTAATAAGTTTTCTTTAGTAAGTAAGATTTTCATGTTCTCTCCTCCGGAGAGAGAGCCTGCCTCAGACTGAGAGGTTGAGGAAAACGCCATCTTCATATGTATTCGCAGATGTCAGCATGCACACACACATATTCACACAGCCATCTTCATATGTATTCGCAGATGTCAGCATGCACACACACATATTCACACACAGGTTTCAAGCTGTCCTACCAGAGTTCATCCCAAAGCAGAACCCCAAGGTTCACCACCAGAGCGTTCACACAGACCACACTGCCTCCCAGAAAACCCCAAGTCCCTGAAGAAAGACTGCTAAAAACAGGTACGGCTGCTGCTTTTTCAGTTAAATTTACATAAAAAGTGAAATACAATATGTAACTGAGCTCAAACATGTCACCGGGGAAAACTTCTTGTTTATTTTCACTACATGTTAAGGTTTCATCTTTCATGTGTGTACAGGTTTGAGGGTCATACCCAGCAGGCCTGATACAAGCGAGGCAAGTGTTGCCATGGAGCTACATCCCCAGCCTTGACCTAAAGACTCTAAGCTTTCCACAGAATGAAGACCTGAGGGGATGGTTCAGTGCTAACGTACTTGAAGACCCCAGTTTGGAGCCTAAGAACCATGTAAAGCCAGGTGTAGTCAGGCACGGCCACGCTCCTATGGTGAGATAGGTGGAAACAGGAGAAGCCACAGAAGCTTGGTGGACACGGCTGAGGAAGAAGAAAGGTAGGGACCAAAGGTCAGAGGCTGTCCTCTGACCTTTCACGTATTCACATGGACAACATGCACCCACACAGAAGCGCGTGCCTATTTAAATGGGCACGCTCCCATCTCTCTACTTCAGTTACTGTTTGTATAAGTGTGTGTGTGGAGGCTGGAGGACAGCTTGCAGGAGCTGACCTTGTCTTTCACCAAGTGGGTCCTAGAGGTCAAACTTGATCATCAGGCTTGGCCAGCCATATCCCAATTTCCTTTTTTGTATGTCCCCATTGCTAGACATTATTCCTTGAATGAAGGTACTTCTAAGAGGAAAGGCTGACATGCATGCAGGCTTAACACTGAAAAGTTAAAACCTATGTTTTTCTAATGATTCCATGAAGAACCATGGAAAATATTTAATACTCAATATGCAGCTGATAGCACTTCATTATGGAGGAACTGTGGCGTATTCACCCTGTACAACAGGCTGACTTTCCATAGTATGCAGGTATAGATAACAGTTCTGTAATGTAAACCCAGGCAGCCTGGCTCCAGGTCTATAATGATATTCTACATGCTACGTGCAACTTCTGGGAATGACCCAGTAACTGAAGTTTTTTTTTTAAAGATTTATTTATTTGTTATGTATACAACTTTCTGCCTCCATGTATACCCACACGCCAGAGGAGGCACCAGATCTCATTACAGATGGTTGTGAGCCACCATGTGGTTGTTGGGAATTGAACTCAGGACCTCTGGAAGAGCAGACAGTGCTCTTAATCACTGAGCCATCTCTCCAGCCCAGTAGCTGAAATTTTGAGCACAGTCTCAATGGGCAGAGAACAGTGGCAGCAGAGCAGTTGCTAAAGGTCGCCAGGAAAGGTGGAAGGGACCAAGACACCTGACAACTGGTTTCCCATAAAAATGCCACTCAAGAGAATAATTGCATGCCAATTATTGAAAGTAAAACTTTCAATCACCATAAAACAAAACAAGACCAGATTTAACCAGTGCCTAGCCACAAACCAAGCCCTACACAAAGTGCTAGAAGGAAAACTCCAACCCAAGGAAGTTGGCTACATCCACAAAAACACAAACAATAGATAATCTTACAGCAGCAAATCCCAAAGAAGGGAAAAACACACAATACCATCACCACCACCAAAAGCTAAAATAACAGGAGCTGGCAATCACTGGCCATTAATATCCCTTAATATAAATGGACTCAACTCACAGGCTAGGGGCTGGAGAGATGGCTCAGTGGTTAAGAGCACTGCTTACTCTTCCAGAGGTCCTGAGCTCAATTCCCAGCAACCACCTTGTCACTCAAAACCATCTGTAATAATATTTGG
Source organism: Microtus ochrogaster (assembly GCF_000317375.1). Taxonomy (NCBI): domain Eukaryota; kingdom Metazoa; phylum Chordata; class Mammalia; order Rodentia; family Cricetidae; genus Microtus; species Microtus ochrogaster. The sequence goes on from NC_022011.1 coordinate 71,311,795, forward strand.
CACTCTCTCCTGACCAGCAGGCACATATGTAGACAGAACACTATATATATAATATTTTTTTAAAAGACACAGGCTAGCTTACTGTATACAAAAACAGAATCCATCCTTCTGCTGCATACAAGACAGATATCGCCTCAGAGTAAAGGGTTGGGAAAAATTTTTCTAATCAAATCGACCTAAGAAACAAGCTGGTATAGCTAACCTAATATCTAACAAAATAGGCTTCAAACTAAAATCAATCAAAAGAGATAAAGAAGGACATTTCATACTACTCACAGGAAAAATTCATCAAGAGGAAATCTCAATACTGAACATCTATGCCCAAAATACAAGGGCACCTTCATATGTAAAAGAAACACTTCTAAAGCTTAAATCACACATTAAACCCCACACGCTAATAGTGGGAGACTTCAACACCCCACTCTCATTACAGGACAGGTCTGTCAGACAGAAACGTAACAGAGAAATAAGGGAACTAAAAGATGCTATGAGTCCAATGGACTTAACAGACATCCATAGAACATTCCACCCAAACATAAAAGAATATACCTTCTCAGCACCACATGTAACCTTCTCAAAAATTGACCACCTACTAACTAGGTAACAAAGCAAACCTCAACAGATTAAAAAAAAAAAGTATCTTATCGGATCACCAAGGCTTAAAATTAGGATTCAACAGCAACACTAGTTTCAGAAAGCCTACAAACACATGTAAATTAAACAATGCTCACCTGAATCATCAATGGGTCAAGGGAGAAATGAAGAAATTAAAGACTTCCTAAAATTCAATGAAAATGACCACACAACATACCCAAATTTATGGGACACAATGAAAGCAGTGTTAAGAGGAAATTTCATAGCACTAAATGCCTACATAAAGAAGCTGGAAAAATCCCACACTAGTGAATTAACAGAACATTTGATAACTTTAGAACAAAAAGAGGCAAACTAACCCAGGAGGACACGACAGCAGGAAATAATAAAATTGAGAGCTGAAATCAACCAAATAGAAACAAAACAATACAAAGAATCAATGAGACAAAGAGTTGGTTCCTCAAGAAAATAAAAAAATAGTTTGGGTAAAGATCTGTCTAACCATAAGGCAGAGAGAAAGAAAATAAACAAAATCAGAAATAAAACAGGGATATAACAACAGACACAGAGGAAATCCAGAGAATCATTAGGTCACCCGTACTCCACAAAATTGGAAAACTTGAAATAGACAACTTTCTGGATAAATATCACTTATCAAAATTAAATCAAGACCAGATAAATTAAATAGACCTATAACTTCTAAAGAAATAGAAACATTCATCAAAAATCTCCCAACCAAAAGAAGCCTCAGGCCAGATGATTTCAGCTCAGAATTCTACAAGATTTTCAAAGAAGAACTAATATCAATACTCCTCGTATTGTTCCACACAATAGAAACAGAAGGAACAATGCCAAACTCTTTTTTATGAGGCTACAATTACCCTGATACCCAAACCACATAAAGATATTACTAAGAAAGAGAATGACAGATGAATTTCACTCATGAACATTGATGCAAAAATACTCAATAAAATCTTGACAAACCAAATCCAAGAACACATCAGAAAAATCATCTACCATGACCAAGTCGGCATCATCCCAGAGATGTAGGGATGGTTCAACATACAAAAATCTATCACACACACACAAAAATCTGTCAATGTAATCCACCATATAAACAATCTGAAAAAAATACATGATCATCTCATTAGATGATGAAAAAGCCTTTGACAAAATACAACATCCATTCATGATAAAGGTCTTGGAAAGAGCAGTGATACAAGAAACATACCTAAACATAGTAAAGGCAATATACAGCAAGCCAATAGCCAACATCAAACTAAATAGAAACTCCCAGCAATTCCACAGAAATCAAGAACAAGACAAGATTGTCCACTCTCTCCATATCTATTCAATATAGTTCTTGAAGTCCTAGCTAGAGCAATAAGACACCAAAAGGAGATCAAGGGGATACACATCAGAAAAGACGTCAAACTCTCACTATTTGCTGATGATATGATAGTTTACATAAGTGACCCCAAAAATTCTACCAAGGAACTTCTACAACTCATAAACACTTTCAGTAATATAGCAGGATACAAGATTAACTCAAAAAAATCAGTAACTCTCCTGTACACAGATGATGTGCTGAGAAAGAAATCAGAAACATCATCCTTCACAATAGCCACAAATAGCATAAAATATCTCAGAGTAACTCTAACCAAACAAGTGGAAGACTTGTATGACAAGAACGAAATTGAAGAAGACACCAGGAAGTGGAAAGATCTCCCATGCTCTTGGGTAGGCAGAATTGAAATAGTAAAAATGGCAATCTTACTAAAAGCAATCTACAGATTCAATGCAATGCCCAGCAAAATTCTTCACAGACCTCAAAAGAACAATACTCAATTTCATATGGAAAAGCAAAAACCCAGGATAGCCAAAACAATCCTGTAAAATAAAGGAACTTCTGGAGGCATCACAATCCCTGACTTCAAACTCTAATACAGAAGAGCTACAATGATGAAAACAGTCTGGTATTGGCATAAAAAGAGACAGGAGGACCAATGGAACCAAATCAAAGACCCAGATATCAATCCACACACCTACAAACACCCTATTTTTGACAGGCAAAAAGTATAAAATGGAAAAAAATATTCAACAAATGGTGCTGGCATAACTGGATATCAACATGTATTCTATATCTATCACCACGCACAAAACTCAAGTCCAAATGGTTCAAAGATCTCAACATAAAGCCAACCACACTAAATCTCATAGAACAGAAAGTGGGAAGTACACCTGAATACATTGGCACAGGAGACCATTTCCTAAATAGAACCCCAGTAGCACAGACACTGAGAGAAACAAAAATGGCCTTCTGAAACTTAAAAGCTTCGGTAAAGTAAAGGACACAGTCAACAAGACAAAACAGCAGCCTACACAATGGGAAAAGATCTTCACTAACCCCACATCAGACAGAGGGCTGATCTCCAAAATATACAAAGAACTTAAATTGGTCATCAAAAGAACAACTAATCCAATAAAAAAAATGGGGTACAGATCTAAACAGAGAACTCTCAACAGAGGAATCTAAAATGGTTGAAAGACACTTAAGGAAATGTTCAACATCCTTAGTCATCAGAGAAATGCAAATCAAAACAACTCTGAGATACCATCTTATCTTGGTAAGAATGACCAAGATCAAAAACACTGATGACAACTTATGCTGGAGAGGATGTGGGGTAAAAGGAACACTCCTCCGTTGCTGGTGTGACTGCAAGCTGATACAGCCCTTTTGGATATCAGTAAGGTGATTTTTCAGAAAATTAGAAAACAACCTTCCTCGATACCCAGTAATAACACTTTTAGGTATATATCCAAAGGCTCAACCGTGCCAACACGTACTCAACTATGTTCATAGCAGCACTGTTTGTCATAGCCAGAGCCTGGAAACAACCTACATGCCCCTTAGCTGAAGAATGGATAGGAAAAATGTGGTACATTTCCACAATGGAGTACTACACAGCAGAAAGAAATAATAACATCTTGAAATTTGCAGGCAAATGGATGGATCTAGAAAACAACATATTGAGTGAGGTAACCCGGATCCAGAAAGACAAATATCATATGTACTCACTCATAAGTAGGCTTTTAGACATAAAGCAAAGAAAAACCAGCCTACACTTCACAATCCCAGAGAACCTATACAATAATGTGTACCCTAAGAGACATACATAGATATAATCTACATGGGAAGTAGAAAAAGATTAGATCTCCTGAGTAAATTGGGAGTATGGGTACCATGGGAGAGGGTAGGAGGGGAGGGGAGCAGAGAAAAATATATAGCTCAATAAAAACAATTTTTAAAAAAGCAGCAGTGGTCCAGGACTAACTGACTCAAGATCGGACATAAGGATAACACCGAGCCTGGGAGTGGGCCTCCGATGGATGGTCATTCACTTTAGTGAGGAAAGACCAAGAACAGGGAAGACATTTTCATTTCTTACCACATGCAAAAATTAACTCAAAATAAACCATAGACCTAAAAACTATAATGTGTCTGGAGTAAAAAAAAAAAAAAAGTCCTGCAACCTTGGACAGGCAGCCCTCTTAGGATTAAAAAATGATGAATCAATATGAAAATGGTTCTGTGGATTCCATCAAAATTAAACATGTTTTTCAAAGATGCCATAGAGAAAATGTATATAATGCATGGCCTTACAAAAGACACACTTAGAAAACAAACTGATAATTCAATACAAAATGAGGAAAGGGCATGAGGCTATATATTATGAAAGAGATAGTAGGTAAGAAGCATATCGAAAAACGCTTCATTGTGGGGAGGGTTAAAAGTCCAAGGAGATGCCACTTTATACCTGTTATGCAGGATTAGAACAACTAGCAATACCACATGTTTGCAGATACAGGCAGAAACTGGAGTCTCAGTTATAAACTCAAAATAGGGCATCCACCTGGAGAAACATTTCAGGAGTTTTAACATGCACTTAGTAAAACGATCCAGAAATTCCACTCCTAAATCTTTTATGACGAGACATGAGTCCTTCCCAGACAAAGATCTGTGCATGGAATGTCATGACAGCTTCAGACATGCTAGTCCATTGCCAGTTAATAGACACATGTATTGTGGTATATCTAGTGCAATGCCACACTATACAGCAATGAAAAGGAATGAATTATTGGTGTGTGCAACAAGGAACATCAAAAACATTCTGCTGAGCATATCTGTATACTGATGAGAGACTGATATCAAATGTTCTAACTTCATAATCTTCACATTCTTGTCTCTGAATCACTAAAGTGCATGATAGACACAACAAAAGTCACCTTAAATCTTGAGGGCTGGGAGATGGCTCATCAGGTAAGAGAGCTTCCTGTGCAGCCCTGAACATGAGGACTCAAACCCACACCACCCGTACCCACATAAAAGCCTGGTATGGCTATGCATGCCTTGACTCCAACCTCAGCATGAGACAGGTGGAGCCTGGGAGTTCACTGGCCAGCCTAGCCTAATCTGCAAGGTTCAAGCTTCCAGTGGGAGAGTGTGTCTTAAGGGAGTAAGGCAGACAGTGACAGAGAAAGACACCCAGTGGCCCCCTCTGCGTGCGCATGCACACCTACGCGCGCGCGCGCACGCACATACACACTCTCACACAGTCTTTTCATCTGGTATTCACATCAATTTAGGTGAAATTTCAAAACTTAATCCTTTGGTCTCAATTCCAAATGTACTGTGTCCAGTTTATTACAAAATATACAATATACGATTGTTTACTTTGGATCTAATGACTTTTTTTAAAAGGAAAAAAATCTACTCATGAGAAAAATGGAATTTTGAGCTCAGCCCAAGTGTCAATGAGTTTGTTCAGAGAGCCCCCACCATCATGTACCCTGAGCATGGCAGTCGCCACACATACCTGACGCGATGACGGGGTCCTTCATAAGCTCTCTGGTTATTGGACAGATAAACTCATCGGGGATTCCAGAAGAAAGGGAGTCCATCTTGGCCCTGAGCTCTTCAATGCTCCTCATCACTTTGCTGCGCAGCCCCAGGGATTCTAAAAGGAAATCTGAAGTGTCACTGGGAAGTGAAATAAACTTTCAAGACATAAGGGTGTAAAGACAGGTGAAGCATAAAGCTAGAAAAGAAATTTGAGTTATTTTTCAGCAATGTGTTAATATCAGCTTTCTCTTACTGGACACAATACTCAAGCTGACCGAAAGGTGGAAGGGTTGACTCCGGGTCGGTTTTTGTCCATGGATGAGTTGCTCCCCTGCATTTTGATAGGAGAATGTCATGGGAACACTCAGTGATGAAGCCGCTTGCTTCCTGGTGTCTAGGAAGCAAGAGGAAGGGAAGGGGGTCCCAGTGTCTTCTTCAGGGGATATGACAATGAGCTAACTTGATCCCACTAAGTCTCAGCTCTTACAGCTCTGTCCCTGCAATATCACAGGCTGGCCCTTGAACTTAACACGTGGATGTTGAGGCGCACACCTCCAAACCCTAGCAACCTGGGAAATTATTTAAATTAAAAAAAAAAAGGCCTCATGGGCTTTTATTAGTTTACAGAAAGGAAAGACCAAACTTTGAAACCTCTGTGGAAAAAAAATGAAAACAAAAACGCTTTCACTCCTATTTATAAATGTATGATTAATTATTTCAATACGTGAGTTCTGACCTACAGTAGTTTCTTTGCACTTGCAGTTCTAAACTATACCAGCTCATCACTTCCAAGTTCTAAGATCTCCAGCACAGAACAGCGTCCCGAGGCCAGTGCACACACAGCTCTAGCGACTGCACTCAGGGCTCTTCTAATACTGTCCCAATGTTGGTTTTCTTGCTCTCTATCATGCACACTATAATAAAGACAGGTCAACAGTGTTCACAATTGCACAGCTTCACAAATGCCCTAGAACATCTCAACATCAGGACAGAGGTTACTCCTTATGAGAATATATGACATCAGGAGTTACTTCTTAGGGAAGCCCTGACTCTGATCTCTGGAGAGCTGGGAGACAGACAGAGGGGCAGAGCTGGAGGGCACACCCACAGTGGCTCACTTTTTTCACACCCTTCTCAAGTACCTCTGCTTTCTAGACAGGATCTTACTATGAGGTTTTTCATTAGCAACCTAGAAAATGGTTTAAACACATTGGTGAAAACACTAGATTGAGGAACTCAAGAATGTCTAAAAGTCCCTTATCCTATTGCTGAGAGGCTTGACATTGCTCAGTCTCTTAGCTACTGTGTCAAACACAGTGGACACTGCTTTGGCCTGCAACAGCCCAACATACTTTACAGTGCACGACTACTTCTATGGGCTGAATTCGGATTTTATGCTGGCATCAGAAACCCTGAAATCAAACTATGACAAAAAATGCACACAAGACATTTCTGCGTGCAAAAAGCAAACGTCAGCATGTATGTCACCAGTTTGCCTTTCCTATTTTCATTTTCTCTTTTCCCGATTCTAATTCTGTCTCAGCCCAACTTAGTGTTTGGAAAGAGTGCCTGCCCGTAATCTTTGAGAGGTGGAGGCAGGAGGATCACAGGGCATGGCCATACAGTAGATCCTGACATAAGGCTAAAATATCAGATATTTCAGAACGATATGGAGAACCAGATGCTCCAGTGAACAGGTTTTCTAATTCTGCTCCTAAATTATTGAATCTGCCGATTTTCCAAACTGTGAAGAAGAATATTCATGTTGAAACCACTGATTCCTGGCCTTAGGTCAAGAGCAAGCACAAAACCTAGTTACAAGTAACACAGTGGTGACAGAGGGGTTTTGGACAAACAGGATCAGAACCCTTATAAAAGAGACCCCAGAGAGTGACCTCATCCATTCCACTAAGGGAAGTACTGTCAGTAAGCCAGAAGCTACTCCTGACTAGATACCAAACCGCCAGTACCTTGATCTTGGACTTGGCAGAATGAAGAAATCAATTTCTTATTTATTAGCTACCTAGTTTACAGATGTTGCCCTAGCAACCCAAATGCATTAAACCAACTACCTAAGTCATCAAGGAAATGCAAATAGAAGCCTAAAGGAGAAACCACAACTACTAGATGGTGCTAATAACAAAAGCAAACAAGTGTTGGAGCTTTCTCACTTGCTGGGTGGGTGTAGAGAAGCCCTCCCCCATGCTGGGGGCTATGGAGAAGCCCTCCTCCATGCTGGGGGGGGGCTATAGAGAAGCCCTCCCCATGCTGACAGGACTGTATAATAGCAGGGCTGCTTTAGAAAGCAGCCTGACAACTCTCCAGTGTCGTGCAGAGGATTTCCCTATGACCCACCAATTCTACTTTGAATAGACACACAAGAAAGCTGAAGATGCTTGTGTAAAAGCTAGTATATGATCAGAGAAATATTATTCATTACCCCCGCCCGGCCCTTACCAATTTTCAAATCACCAGCCAGACTTTCTTTTGTGAGATGAAGCAGTTCTTTTCCATCGATGTTGTTCATCTGGAAGATAGCAACGAGGTCCTCCAAGCCCTGAGCACGAAGCCATGTTGAGACATCCTCCTCTGACCAGTCTTCAACCAACTGCTTCAGCTGATCGTTCATGCCTCCTGCTTTAAAGCGCACAGGCAAGTGAACGGCAGACCAAACGTTTCTTCTCTACACATTCCTGCTCTGAGTCTGCCTGACTGTCTAACTTCCTCTTAAGAAGCATATTGGATAGCACCAACAGGAGTAACCTAATGCTGCAGGAAATGCTATCCTTTAGGAGTTTTTTGTTTTTGTGGTGCTGAGGATCAAACCTTGGCCTTGTGCATACTGGCCACACGCTCTACCCACACCTCTAGTCCAGATTTTCCTTGCTCTGTAATACCCCCGCCGTGAAAGGATTCTCTGCTCGCTGTCACCTGGACACCAGCACTGCCATGCGGTTATTGCTGACAATGATAAAAGGAAAACTAAGTTGCACACCTGTGCTGCTTGCTGAGGCCAAAAGAAAAGCCAACAAGATAAAGCTAAGATTCCTATTCTGTCCTCAGGCTATGTGAACCTGAAAAACCAGGACCAAACATGGAAAAACTCCTGGGCCTTGACATTCAAGAATGTGCATACAATCCTTTGCCAAAACTTAACTGCAGACAACTCACACGGATTCTCTAAAAGTAGTTTTAAGGTGTATTAAATTTGAGTCTGTGTGGTGTATTGAGAAAGGCAATATAAATAGCACACTAAAGGATTAACTAAAGTTTAGGCTTGGGGGTAGCTCTGAAGTAGAGCACTTGCCTAGCATACACAAGGCCTTGGGTTCAATCCCCGAGACTACAAAAAAGACACACCCAAATTTCTGATCAGTGTTGAGATGGTTAAGGATGTTCATTGCTTGGGCTGGGGCTTTAGCTTACAGAGAGCACTTACCCACAGCACAAGGATAGGGTCATCTTACTAACCTTGGTAAGGTGTTTCCAGGTCAAACTGCCAAATGTTCACAGTCTTGTCCATTGAACCAGTAGCAAGTAAAAGGGTGTTGGGTGCAAAGGCACAAGTTGTGACATACCTAGTTAACAAACACAGCCATTACATACTGTCTGGCTAGTATTTTTAATCGTATTAGAGCAGTGAAATTAACCCAGACCTGGTATGTTGAGTCAATGTGTGAAGCACACTCTGAGTAGCCTGGAAAATAAGAGAATAACTACATTAGTCAGGCAAGAGATGAGGCAGGGATGAAGCGTCACTTACACGGTCTACATGCTGAATGCATTACTGGTCACCAACCTGCTAGACTTAGTGACAACAGAAGGAAGGCTGACATCATAACTAAATATTAGAGCTTGTTCTGCTTCCTTGGTCATCAGCATGGCGGCCTACTGACTGCCTTCTTAGGAGATTTTTATGCAGTGACCCCTGACATTTGCCAGTTTGACCAAGACTGTTACTAGAAGCCCAGTTGCATAACAAAGGAAGTAGGGGGCATTCTTGCAGTGGTATCTGTACTACTGCAGCATCAGTGAATGGAAGGCACACTTACTACTGGGCACACTTAGGGGGTCAATGCACGATACTATCCCAGTTAGTGTTCCTACCGATGTGTGCAACCTGGGGCAGGAACGGTTTTGTTGAAATACTCTGTTGAAATAAGAGCGGCGGGGCTGCGTCCCCCGCACCCGGCCACCCACATGGCTAGCTTAGCTTATGCCCCGAAATAATTACACGGAAACTGTATTCTTTTAATCACTGCCTGACCCATTAGTTCCAGCCTCTTATTGGCTAGCTCTTACATATTGATCTAACCCATTTCTATTAATCTGTGTAGCCCACAAGCTGGCTTACCAGGAATGATCTTAACCTGCATCTGTCTGCAGTGGGACAATCATGGCGACTCACTGACTCAACTTCTTTCTCCCAGCATCCTGTTCTGTTTTCTCCGCCTACCTAAGGGTTGGCCTATGAAATGGGCCTAGGCAGTTTCTTTATTAATAAGAAATCATTTCCACATCACGGTTTAATCCCACTTACACTTCCAGATCACAGTCTATCACTGAGGGACGCCAGCCAGCGAGGACCGAGGCAGAAAAGGCCATGGAGGATTCTGCTGCTGGCCAGCTCTCCATGGCTTGCTCTGCCTGCTTCCTTCCACCCAACATCATGGCTTCAGGAGTGGTCTTTTAACACCCATCATTAAGAAAAGAATGCCTGACAGAACTGCCTACAGGCCATATAACAGAGGTATTTTCTCAACTGAGGTGCCTCTTCCCAGATTAACTAGTCAGGACAAGTTACTAGCAGGGAATAGCACATGGTTTAGAGACAACAATCAGTGTTACACCCATTTGTGAATATAGGCATCCCATAACAAGCTGGCAGGAGAGACCGCAGCTCTTTCTCACCCGGCTTGAGTGACCACTGACTTTAACTCCTGTGTGGGTGACTAATCACTTGTTGGACATCACACTCTTATGACTTACGCCTCCGCCGGATGGTCATCATGGCTGATGCCTGAACCCAGTCATGCGATGCCGCACAACACTGACTTTCTCTTAAAGGTCACTCCCATCATCTTTATCTTTATCATCATCCCACATTATCTTTGTGAAATATAAATGTTCATCTTTACTTATACTCATGCCATTCAGCATTTCCTCATATAAATCTGCCCCAAACTCATATTTTTCCAAGGCTGTGGTAACTTACTTTTCTGTTGGTCCCTGAATCTACCCTGTGCTCTAAGAACTATGGGTAGGCTACATTCAACCACAGCCTGCTGCCATGAAAGCTGGGCAGGATGAATTTTTGAACACTGGTGCTCTCTAATTCTGTGTTTCCTGTGATTAGATTTAAAATCATAAAGATAGTATGGAAATACTTAAGGTTTTTCCAAGTATCTTAGTATTTCAGCGTTGTGTGAATCAATATTATATTCTTGGGCACAATAGGTATATTAAAAATAAACATATTTTAGCAGGGTGGTGGTACACACCTTTAATCCCAGCACTCAGGAGGCAGAGGCAGATGGATCTTCATGAGTTCGAAGCCAGCCTGGTCTACAAAGTGAATTCCAGGACAGGCTCCAAAGCTACAGAGAAACCCTATCTGGGGGGGGGGGGGACAAAACAACAACAAAAATGTATTTTTATATAACTAAATTCGAGGTTCAATTAAACTATGTAAATAAGCAATTTACATAGTTCACACACAAGATCTGATATACTTACAATATCATATATGATGACAGACTTATCCACTGACCTTAAAAAAAAAAAAGCAAACAATACGTGAAAAGTTCTCTAACAAGCAAAGTATACTCTTCTGGAAAGGCTGGACGACTGACAGGTGAGCTAGAGTGGAGTGGACATCTGGGCGGGCTCTTCTTGTAGGAAAAAGAGTCGCAATAGCGAAGCACATGGCTTACACAATAGATTAAAACATGCTAGTTTCTGATTTTCCACCCTTGGAAATCTTCCTGCCAGCACGATACACACTGCGAGGTAAGCAAGACCCGCACTAACACTGTGTAACACTACTATCTGTGTTCACCATCATGAGAATGTACTGGGCTACAGTCAAAGGAGTCCCTTGTTCAGTAGGCAACCCAATGCTAAGCTCAGAATCTTTGTCATAGATTCAAAATAATAATTATGCATATGCTAGACATAATACATAACTGCTCTCATTTAGTCCTGAATTCTGTAAATTACTAAAATTCTCATGGAAAATTCCATTTCTTTTAACATCCTGGAAAAAGAAGACTAAGAAGTGACATCAGCAACATGGTGGGTGGAACTTCCCAGTTCCGTGGCATATCAGTGTGGACAACTATCCAAGAAGAAACAAGAGCAACACAGGGGCTTTAAAACTCAGGATGCCCTGCTCAGCAGCATGGATGAACATCAGTACTACATTAAACCTTAAAGATGTCATGAAAGACGTGAAAAATTCATCAGTTGAAACACATACACATGCATGCACACACGCACGTAAACACACACATGTCCATTTAAGCTTCTGTGGGAAGGACAGCTAATACCATCTCCTTCTGATGAGAGCCCATTCATCTTAAGTTTATATTGAAAACAATCCTCCCACCTGGTTGTCATGACACTATGTCTCAAATAGATACATTCTTTAAATGTCAGGCTGACAACAATAAATTCCAGTCTCAGGAACCACCATCAAACACAATGTCAAGTGAGCAGAATCAGTGACTTGTTTGAGCACTGGATTGGGACAACTGTCAAGAAGGTGTAATGAGAATAAAGAGAGGTCAGGAACTGGGTATTGAGAAATGCAGCCCTAAGTCGCCTTCTGCTAGTCATTATAGAGTAAGAGGGACTGGCTGACTCATTCGAGAGCCTGGCATCTATATACAAAGTAAAATGCAAACCAGTGCCTTGGTAGGGAGAAAAGGAGCACTGCTTTTCCTTTAATTTCTTAAAATGTATTTTATTATTTGTGTGTGTTTGTCTGTATATAAGTGAACAGGTGCCTATGGAGACATGGAGAGGCAGTGAGACCTCCTGGGGCTACAGTTAAGGTTGGGAGCCTCCTGACGTGGTGCAGGACGGAACTCAGGTCCTCTGGAAGATCGGCAGGAGCTCTTCACTGCTAAGCCCCACGTGCCCTTCTTCCTAAAGATGCCAGGCCTCCGGTACTGTACTGCAGTGTGGTGAAATAGACTAACATGATACGTTCTAACCTAGAGGAAATTTCTAGGAAATAAGGTTTCTGACTTTATACCCCATCTGCATCTCTAATTCTACTGTTTTCCCCATGTCACCCCTACCTCTGCATACGTCTTCTGACCTCGGATCTCACTTGTTTCTGTCATTTTCCTTTCAAGTCACTGACGTCTGTACACTTTAGCTTGTGTTCCTCACTGTCTGCCTGTCTCGAGTGTGCAGTCTGTCTCATGGTGACGGAGGATGTGTGAAATCTCCCTCTCATATCAGCCCACTGGTTCATTCTTGCCTTGCTCCCAGCAGCCTGCTTTAAGAACTAAATGCTTATATTTCACCAAGTTATAACTTCAACTCCCTCACTTGCCTGTCTGTCCAAATGAACTAAAAATATCCAGAAAACAGTCAAGTGTTACCTATAGCATCAGCATACACCTAAAACATTCAAAGTTCTAACCTTATACTACGCCAGCCACCTAATAGTGACAAGACAACGGCTGACAGGAAACTAGAATTCTGGGAAAGGGACTGAAAACAACACACAGCACTTCCCTCAAGATTTGGAAGGAGGGGGGCTACCAGGACCCCGGTGTTATTAGATAATCACCAGAAACTCAACTACAAGAGTTGCAACTTGGAATTGTCCTGTTCTTCTGCAAGACAGCCTAAGCCGGGCGGTGGTGGCGCACGCCTTTAATCCCAGCACTCGGGAGGCAGAGGCAGGCGGATCTCTGTGAGTTCAAGACCAGCCTAGTCTTCAAGAGCTAGTTCCAGGACAGGAACCAAAACCACAGAGAAACCCTGTCTCGAAAAAACAAACAAACAAACAAACAAACAAAAAAAAGACAGCCTGACATACTTGTACAATTTTGCAGCCACTCTGTCCATTAGCCTATTCCTAGACAAGAGAAGGAAACTCAGTTCTAAGCTCTCCTGGGTCAAAAGAGAATTTGCTTTGTTTATTTTTTGAGCGAGTCTTAGTCTATGATCCCAGGCTGGCTTTGAACTCACAATCCTCCTATTACAGCTTTCTCAGGGATAGAATTACATCACGGTCCCATGGCACCCAGCTTTATTATTTTGATGATGAGCAATATTCACCTTTTGATAGGAATGAGACACACCTAAATAGTGGCAAACACGACGATTTAGCTGACTGCTGGGCAAGAACTGCAAGATCTGGGGAAAAGAATCAACAGATGTGGGCCAGATGTTTTCAGCAGCGGTTAGAAGCACAAATATCTTGGCTTTAGTTTAAGTGATGAGCCTTGCATGTGTGGTAGAGATGTTTCAGACGACATGTGATGACAGAGCTAGGAACATAGATAAATAGCTCCGTGGTGGAGAGTGTGTTTAGTATGTGTGAACCCTAAGTTCAGTTCCCAGCATCGCAAAAAAAAAAAAAAAAAAAAAAAAATCCAGCGGTGATATGTGTCATATATTAAAATTGTATCATATAAAAGGAGAAGATCTGGTCACAGTGGCAAAAGCAAACTAGAGAAAGAGCATTAATCTTTTTTATACATTACAAACCTTCCAGAGGACTTTTACCTACAGAATCACTATGTGTGGAATCTATTCTTACAACATATGGTACTGCTTCCGTTCCACTGGAATGTGTTTCTCTAATACACTGTCTGTAGCCCGATCTGTGCCTTTTTGCTGCTTACAACACAAGCAAATATTCTTATTTATTCGGAAATACACACAAACATACACACTATATTTTCAAAAGGGTATTTTTACTGCTAAAAGCTTTCGGCTATTACATTTCTTTAGTTCATAAACTCTTGAGCCTGAAATGTATCATTCTTAAGTCATTAGCGTGGACTGACCTCAGCCCCATCCTGTGTGCTGGCAAGAGAGCCAACCTGCCACTTCAGCAATGCCCATGACCTCCCTAGGTCCGCAGAGGCTGAAGACACTAGCATAACCTGAGCTCCCTCAAAAATTTATTATTCTTTATTGTGTTCATCTTACTTATTTCAGAAGGATCTCATACTGTACACTAGGTGGGCCTTAAACTACAGGCAATCCTCCTGCTGCCATCTCTCAAGTGCTGGGTCTGTAGGTGTGAGTGATGATACCCAGCTAAGGCCATTGCTGTCTTCCTTGGTTTCCCCGCAGGAGCCATGCTGAGAGGGACGTCGCTTGGGCTCCTGCTTCCTACTCCTGGAAGGTGTATCAAGAACCCAGCTTTTAAAACCTCTCGCCAGCTGAAGGCACTTCGGCCCCAGCTAATTATCTGTGTGTTTCCTATCCTTCGTCCCATCTTTTCCATAACCCGTCACACTGCTGCGGGGGAGGCAGAGACAGAGAACTCTCCCCAGCTTTTGGCCCACACTGTAAATACATCCATTTTTCCATTTAATGTATTTCAACTTAGAGGAAGAAGGGTTTACTGGTTTAGGCTGCTGTTACCTGCACAACACAATGTGGCAGGAGGTGGAGGCTGCTCTTCATTCCTCAGTGTACAGAACTTAGAGAATGGACTATAGGAAGAGGCCGGGGCGAGGTATGACCCCAGGGAGAGCATGACCCCCAAGAACTTGCCCCCTGTGACTTGACTTATTCTAACTAGGCCCCACCGTTCCCTTTTACCACTTCCCAGAAATACTGTCATAGTATAAATCCACCACATATAAAACCACCACTGTTAGGTCAGAGTCCTATGTTCTGCCTCTGAAGACTAGGCACCATCCCCACACACTTGGAGGTATGGGTTACTAACCCTGTGGGGGCTTGGCTCTGCTTTCCCACCTACTACTGCTCTAGGTTGTTTGTTCTTTTCGTTTAGAGACACCGAATTTCTTATATGTACATGTCTGTGTCCGTGTGTGCACCACATGTGTGCACCCAAATATCTGGATCAGCCACACACTCTTGGGACAGGAAAGAAAGCAATGAAGGCAATAACCGGGTTTCACAATTATGGGAACTGACTCCTGTAAAGTTATGGTATGGGCAATATCAAGCATATAGAGAATCACATGCCATTTCATTTCAAGACAAATATTATAATCAAAGGCAAATGGCTGAATAGAAAATTCTGAGAAACAGAAGACTTTTCTGACAATAGTGCATACTTAAGTTCAAGAATGTTTAGGCAAAAAAGCAAGGCTTCTCCCACTCCAAAAAAACTATGTAAGTAATGGTGTATATATAGCTCAGTGGTAGAGACTTGTCAAGCATGGACAGAGTTCTGAAGTTTGATCACTAGCATTGCCGAGAAACCGCGCATGCACAGACCCTCATACAGCCGCTCGCGTGGACCCTCATACAGCCGCACAATACAGCCGCTCGCGCGTACCCTCATACAGCCGCTCGCGTGGACCCTCATATAGCCGCACCCCTCGCGTGGACCCTCATACAGCCATGCTCATACATAGAAACAAAAAAAATAACTTGTAGTTAATGTCGTATGGAGCTGGTCTTACTGAAGTATCAGGAACTTTAAAAAATCTAAACAACAAAGAAATCATATCTCTTTTTTTTGTTTGTTTGAAAAGAGGCTAGGTTGTCAAACTGTAATACAAATTTTATGAAGAATATTATAAAGTAATTGAATCAGTCATGTGTGTTCAAATCAAGCTTCATGAGGTCAAGTTTTGAAAATAAATGTTCCAAATGAGAACAAGAAATCACATAATTTGTCAAAAGGGTCTTACAAAACAGCCAACTAGAAACTACAGAACCACAGATTAAGTAAGATTGAAAGTCAGAAGACTAAACGTAGCACAGTAGTGGCTGCAGAGACGGCTCAGCAGTTAAGAACATTGGCTGTTCTTGCAGAGGACCTGGATTGGATTCCCAGCACCTACAGGGTGACTCCCAACCAGTTGTACCTCCAGTCCCAGAGGATCTGAAGCCCCTTCTGGCTTCCTTGGGCACTAGGCACACCTAATGCACAGACACTCATACACATAAAATATACAAAAAAAATTTAGAAGACAGAAGAAACAATAAAAAACGTAAGAGGCTGAAAAATCTAATGTTTACAGTCAGAAGATACAACTCACACTTGACTGGCACCGTGCAGGGAGACAGAAAGGAACAAGGGCAAGAGAAGAGATAAGAATTTCAAAAATTGACGGAACATTTTCCCACAGATTTAAGAAGCTAAAAGGAGTCAGGTGGTGGTGGTGCACGCCTTTAATCCCAGTACTCAGGAGACAGAGGCAGGCGGATCTCTGTAAGTTCAAAGCCAGCCTGGTCTACAAAGTAAGTTCCAGGATAGCCAGGACTGTTACACAGAGAAACTCTGTCTTTAAAACACCGCCGCCCACCAAAAAAAAAAAAGGGGAGGAGAAGGAGGGGGAGTGGGAGGGAGAGGAAGAAGAGGAGGAGGGGGGGAGAAAAAGAGGAAGGAGGAGGAGGAAGAAAGAAGAGGAGGAGGAGGAAGAAGGAAGTTGCCAAGCCTGAGGATACAGTGGGATATTTGAGCACACTGTGTGAAAGACACCTTCTGATTGGTTTAGTAAAGAGCTGAGTAGCAAATTGCTAGGCAGGAGAGAATAGGCAGGACTTCTGGGCAGAGACAGGAACTCCAGGGGGAAAAGAGGCAGATTTCGTTAGCGAGTTGCAGGAGTCAGATGTCCAGTATGGAGGAAAGGTAACGAGCCACGTGGAAGAACGTAGATTAATGTTCTATTAAGAGCTAGTTGGGAATGAGCTAAGGCTAAGCTTTCATACTTGGTAAATCTCCATGTCATCATTTGGGAGCTGGTGATTCAAAGACAGTCTGACAACATGAGCAGCTAAATCCCTGGTACCCCTGTCGTAAAAGGAGAGAAGCCACTCTTGCCGTTTCCTCTGGTTCTCACACAGAGCGCATGCCTCCCGGCCCTCCCCCTAATTTGTCTTCTAAAACTTCGTAGCAGCCTAAATTGAGCCCATGTGTAGATATACTTAAGTGAATGTACAGGAAGCTACATATTAAAAGTTTTATGAACATCTAGAAGAAAAAAAATATGAAATCACATCCAAAATGGTGAGATTGAAAAGTAACTTTCTCTACAGCAATATACCATATAAAGCACCAGGCTCCTGCAACAAAGCAAAGTTTACGTTGGAAATGAGTGGAATTCACCTGAGATCATCCTGAGATGCAGGGGAAATATATCTGATGCTAAAATAGATCTCAATGAAGTTCTGACCTGACTGTTCTGAAGGAAAATACAAACTAACCAAGCCAAGGTAGCACCCTACCACTCAATGGTTAAAACTTAGAAGATAGGAAAGAGAGAAAAACCACTGGGCTGGCAGAATGACTCAGCAGGTAATGATGACTGCCACCAAGCCTGCTGACCTGAGTTCAAGCCCTGGAACCCACACTGTGGAAGGGGAGAACCAGCTCCTGCAAGTTGTGCTCGGACCTCCGCACACATACCGTGGCGTGGCGCACGCACGCCCACAGGATAAACAGCTGAATGTCACCCAGGCAACAACGACAGGGGGCTGCCTCAGGAGCATCGGCGGTTTAGTCAGATCACTTACCCTGACACAAGCATCTGTCCATCGTGGGAGAAAGCACAAGCCAGAATAGGGGCACAGTGCCCACGTAGCGTACTTTTATATTTTAATTCAAAGCCTGTAATTAATAAGGAGAAAAAAATTAGTAAGTTGATAATGCTTACAATTTATTTTAAGTCAAAGCTATTTCATTCCTATTCTTTAAGAATGTGGGTAACAAAAAGACTAAGTCATTAAAATCTTCATGCAGCTTGGGTATCTATACAGATATCAGGTCATTGTAATGAAGGTTTGAGATGGTTTCAAACTCAGTAATAGTTGGGGATGTAGCCCTGAGTCTACTATCTAGTACGTGTACACACACACACACACACACACACACACACACACACACTCACTCAACAGTAGATTTTTTTCATATAATCCATTAAATCCAATTAGTGCTGCCAATGACAGACTTTTTAAAAACGATGTGCTCTGCAAAGACTAGGCTAGAGCAATTTTATAATCACTAAAAATTTAAAAGATGTGAAGTATGCATAATTTTAGCACCTGGGAAGATCAAAACAAGTGCTTGCACTTTGTAAAACCTGACATTACCAACACATTTTGTCTTTCTGTACATAAATTAATGGTATTTATACATTCTACAACTCTACAGTATCTACAGCTCTCTTAGAAAGTCCAACCGTAGCCAGATATGGTGGTGCACGCCTTTAATCCCAGCACTCAGGAGGCAGAGGTAGGTGGATCTCTGTGAGTTTGAGGCCAGCCTGGTCTACAGAGTGGGTTCCAGGACAGCCAGGCAGGGCTGTCACACAGAGAAACCCTGTCTCGAAAGCAAAGGGGAAGAAAAGTACAACCATAAAATCTTTAGAATTACTGAAAATAAACACAACTCTCTTAAAAGTAAACAGAATTCAGGGTGTTCTGATGTCAACTTGTAAAAGTAAGCACAAGAAGTTATGGAGTGGTGAGATCTTAAGATCTCTGCTGAAATATCAGACATCAGATATTTAAGCAGCCACGGGTTCAATAGAAGAGCAGCAAAGGCTTCACACTCAAAGCGGGACAGACACACATGTTTTCCTGGGAGAGCAGAAAGCATCCAGACAGCGACAAATCCCAGAACACAAGGTGAACTTTACAAGCTTTCATCCCCACAGTCAAACAGAGCAGAAGTCAGCTACTCAGGGCAGGTGACTGCAGAACCCACGCATGAGTGTGGTTCCTCAGGGAGCCCAGGCCCCAGCCTGCCTGGGCCCCACAATACTGTCAAGCCGAGGAAAGTGCCGACAGTGACAGGGACAGATGCTGTCTAAAGAGGCTTTCCCCACACACAAGAGGTCATCCATGTTTCTCAGAGCTGTGTAAAGATAGTTTACGGGATGTTGCAGGTTTCCCTTACAATTTCAAGCTAACTGTATTGAGGATGCCCACACACGTGACTGTATTTGTATTTCTTACTAGGACAGACTTGAGAAGGCAGAAGTCCCGCCTCCCCACCGTGTTATAAATGAAAAGGTTTTCCACGGAAACTGACAAGAGCAGAGTCTCATTTCCTCGCAACCTCTCCCCTACATTCTAGTACAATTCATGACAAAATCGTGGTTTGTGTTCTAGCTGATGCTTATTAGGTAACAAGTGACACCCCATTTTGAGGCATGCGGATCAAAAAATTATAAGACCACTGAGCTTCAGAATCCTTAAATGACAATGCATGATTCATCAAGATATGAATGCATTCACAAGTGCCTGAGGAGGAGGCATACGCAGGACACTGAACCCAATTGTGGAAGGTCAGAAAACAGGTCAATGGACCGGCAGCTCAGAGATGACAGCCCAGAGTTCAGTGCAGGGGGCTAAAGGTGAAGAGGAAATATTCAGTCCCAGGAAAAGCTTTCAGATAGGACCATCAACAGCCAGGGAACAAGGTCAGAAACAATTACCTCAGAGTCTGAACAGGAAACACTCGCTGTCCACCTCAATCCCTCCCAGCCCCGCCCAACAGTATGCTGCACAAGGCAGGCGACGGCCCCAGGAGAAACCTATATAAGGAAAATGGTGGTCGAAGACAAGCTCCATCTGCCCTCCACTCCCTCCCCCAAAGGCAAACACACCCCTTCATCCTACAGACTTGTGGGCTGGGAGCTCCCGACAGAGCTGTCAGATCTCAGATAGTGTCACTGGACGTCTGGAGAAGGGAACGGCGCGGATGAGAAAGATCCAGGCAAGCAAAGGCAAATCCCAGAGGTTATGAGAACACAAGGGCATTCGGGAAATTCTTCCTTCTCTCGTCCATTAAAGCAAGAGCAGCAAACCAGCTATAACAGGGAAGGAAACAGAAGGCCAACGAGATGGCTCGGGGTAAAGGTGCTTGCCACAGAAGCCGAATGAGCAGAGTTCGGTGCCTAGACCTATGTGGAGGCGGCAGAAAACCAACTTCAAACCACAGTGGTGTCCACACACACACACCATGT
Source organism: Microtus ochrogaster (assembly GCF_000317375.1). Lineage (NCBI taxonomy): Eukaryota > Metazoa > Chordata > Mammalia > Rodentia > Cricetidae > Microtus > Microtus ochrogaster. The sequence goes on from NC_022011.1 coordinate 71,332,441, forward strand.
ATGCCCCACCCTCATACACACACACACACACCATGTATGCCCCACCCTCATACACATACACACACACACACACACCATGTATGCCCCACCCTCATACACATACACACACACACACACACCATGTATGCCCCACCCTCATACACATACATACACACACACACACACACACACACACATTGGTTTTAGTGACAGGGTTTCTCTGTAGCTTTGGAACCTGTTTTGGAACTCTATAGTTCAGGCTGGCCTCAAACTCACAGAGATCTGCCTCTACCCCCCCCCCCCCCAGTGCTGGGATTAAAGACACGTGCCGCCACCATCACCCAGCCATATTTAATTATTAATTATACATACATGAACATCTGTGAGCACAGGTGCCCACAGGGGAACCTGTCAGCATCCTACACAGGTGTTAGAAATTGAACTCAGGCTCTCTTCAAGAACAGTAAGCACACCTGACCACTGGGCAATCTCTCCAGCCCCAATACATAACCTTAGAAAAAAAATGAATTGGAATAAAGATGAACTTTTAGAAACTGATGAGATCGATTCAAAAGATTAAAAGTAAAGGATTTCCTCAAAGAGTGAAACAATAAGATACAGATTCAACAGCGGGAAAGGTGAATGTGTGTGTGGCTGGGAGGGGAGAATCAACTCAAGGGGTCCCACATCCAACTGACCGAGGTTCAGAGAGAGCACAGGAGAGGAAGAATATATATACACACTATAAAGGAACACCGGGGCCAAGTGCACCACCACGTATGTCCTGAATGAAAGGCCACCCAGGACAATGAGACCAAGCAGGAGGAAGAGTCACACATCAATAAACAGCAGCCACAATAAATAAACGTAAAGGTCATATGAATAGCATTTCCCAAGAGTAGGGAAAACACTGAAAGAGTTAACGCTAAGTCAAGTGCAGGGTGGATTCTAAGGTGTGCAGGGAAGGAGGGGAAAGAACCAAGGTGTGGTCAGAGACAGCCATGGACGGCAGGCGTTTACATCCAGTCAAAGTTTCTCTTTGCTTTTGAGGCTCGGTCTGGGACAGCTCGGGATGGCCTTGTCCATGTTACATAGCTGAGCCTGCTACCAAAATACTTACCTTCCTGCCTCCGCCTCCTAAACACTCAGATTTAAAGTGTGTGCCACAATAGCCTACTCAGTAAGTTTCTTAGAGCAAAATTTTACCATCAGTTAAAATATCCAGAGTATCTTAAGTTAAAAAAAAAAAAAGATGAAAGTCTTCCATAGGTCGGTCACAAACAGTTTCAGACAGTGGAAACATACCTAAGGCACGGGTAAAGGAGACAAACCACAGTTTGATTTCACAGTCCTGACCACATGATGCCAATCGGTAAAACTGAAAGCCTTGTTCTCCACCTAAAAACAGCAAGTTAGAGAAACAAACACAAAGAATTGGTAAAACATTTAAGCCAGAAAGTTCTGACTCTACCGAGATCAACTAATGGGACTCATCTAGGCCAGGTAAACAATGACCTTTGAGACAATGAAACTACTACTAAAATGGCTGCAGAATTTCTTCTAAATAGGTATTGCTTAGGATTATAACTTTATTCTGTATTTGCTGTTTTTTTTTTTTTTAAAAAAAAAAGTCCTTTTAGCCAGGCATGGTGGTACACACCTTTAATCCCAGCACTCAGGAGGCAGAGGCCGAAGCAGGTGGATCTCAGGCAGATCTCTGTGAGTTAGTTCCAGTACAGCCAAAGATACACAGAGAAACCTTGTCTCAAAAACCAAAAAAAAAAAGAAAAGAAAAGAAAAAGAAAAATTTCCAACTTTTATCCCAATTCAATTTTTTTAAAAAAAAGACATTAAAGGCAACAGTTAAGTCTGTGGAAAAAAAAAATCCATATTCAAAGAATTTGTAACAAACAGAATTGTCTTATACAGACAAAAAAAAAGACCCCTCCCCCCCAGATAATAGCTCTTCAAGGTTCATATTCTGATTTAAAGAGAGAAAAAGGATGATCCTGTAATAGAATGGGCAGACTCTCCATCCTAACGACAGAATGAAGCCTCAAAGGACCAAGTCAGAGGAGTTACACACAGGGATCTAGTGCTGAAGAGGGTGGGCTAACCAACCAGAAAGGGGCTGTGGGGCAAAGTCACAGCAGGTAATTCCGAGGTCATGAGCTTTCTCGCTGTGCAGACACCTCATGCGGTCATCCCACACGGTTAAGTCCCCACCCGAGGAGCCGGTGACAAGGAGGCTTCCGTCGGGAGAGAACGTGCAGGCCACCAGGGAGCCATCCTTGACACTACCACACCTGAAACAAAGCCAAGCAGGAGAAGGTGAGGTCCTTTATGTTACAGTCCCGTTTGAAAGGAGCCAGACGGGGCGACTGATGCCTACAAAATAATGCATCAATGCTGTACCCCGACATTCTTGATGGAGTCCCGGGGGCACCGAAACATCAGCTGAAACCACCTCACGAGGATCTGAGTTGCTACAACCCTCATGTCTCTAGCCGGTCAAGGGAGCACGTTAAGACCCGTAAAAAAAAAAGCAAAAAACAACCAAGAGTAACAATGGCCATATTTAAAACAGACAGGATGCTTTTTGCTAGAAAGACAAGCTATTATAATAAAAAAGCACGTTCAATTTCTCTCTGTATTAAAATCTTTCAGATAATAAGGCCCTGTGCCTCATCTTCAAACCAACTCCTCATGGAAAAAAAAAAAGCCACAAGAAAACACATGTGGTGAACAGGAATTCTCCTGGGAAGAGAGGGCAAAGGCGCTGTCCTGGCAACACGGTTCCTCAGGTAGGAAAACAAGACACAAGGACTGCCATTAGTGCAGAAGTAGTCACGTGCAGGAAGGAAGCTGCGCCGCAGAGGTGGAGACCACAAACCTGGTTAGCTAACCGCAGGCACCCATTTCTAGAAATCAGAGAGCCCGCATTCATCTGAGCTGCCTGGGTTAAACCTGGGTAACCCTCCCCCACCACTTAAAAGCATCAGCTTCTTCAGCTGAGACCACAAAGGCGCCATCTTCTTTGGCCACCTGGCCCTCCTGCTCCGCAGTCACCAAGCAGGAAGAACATTAGATGTCTTTCATTGTTAACATAAAGGCCATGATTTCTAGGGCACTTAACAGTTTCAACTAACATGGTCAACTCTATGTCCATTTTACCACAATAAAAAATAAAATTTAATTTTAACAGGGGTCAAGCCAGGTGGGGTTGAAACAGCCATACCTATATAACTTGTATGACTGTGCATTCCACAAAACAACAGATCCGTCAGCGGCCCCCGATGCCAGGTATGCGGAGTCCGGGGAGAAGCAGCAAACGCGCACAGGGCTGCCACCGGGCTGCTCCATCACTGCCAGGGACTGTCCGCTGTGCGCACCCCACAGCACCGTGGTACCGTCTGTGGAACATGATGCCAAAACGTGTCCCGAGGGTGAGAAACAGCAGCAGTGGACAGCGTAGGTGTGAAACTTCAGCGGGGAGTGCGGCAGCTCCGCGAAGTCACTCAGGGAGTACAGGCGGATGGTCTTGTCCAAGGAGCAGGTGGCCAAGAGGGAAGGCGAGAAGGCGCAGCAACTGACGTCATCACCGTGATCTGCCAGTGTGCGAATCAGCTTCACCATGGTCCTCACGCATCGAACAGCCTGCGTGTTTTTAAACAGGGCAAAGTTACCTGCCATCCCGGGAACTGGAAATCCAAGTCCGTGCAATCTACCCAATGAAAGCGCCTCCGTTCCCATTTCTGGGACAATAGTACCTGGGATAATTTGGAGGAGATGACAAAACAGAAAGCACAGGAGCATCTCCTCTGCCAATCACAGCCACCACAGCTATCCCAACAGACTTGCTTCACCTCCCGAGCCTAAATCCCACCTCACCTCAAACCCGTTCCTCTCACTCAAACATTTCCAGCTTGAACTCTGTCAGCTGCTCCCTCCACAGGAGCGCCAAGGTTGTTTGCTTTGCAACAGGACTTATTGACGGGGGTAAACCCCCCCAAGGTCTCACTCAAAATGTGTCTGTATCGAAAGCTGTCTTGTCGTGGTTTGCGTGAAAACACAAAAGATCTGAGGCGAGGAAACCAAAATTCCAAGAAAACAGAGCTGGCCCGACCTTATGCTATCCGAAAACAAAATGTAAAGACTGAAAATCTAAATACCTCTTTATAGCTCATAAAAACTTATGGTCTGATTCCTTTTTTTTTTAAATTTCAGCAATATTTATTTACAAATCTTTGGTGTTCCTGTTGTTTATTCCAAGGTAATTTTTAGATTTGCTTATTAGAACTAGCACTCAGTCACAGCTTCATCATGGCATTTCCTTTCAGTTTGTCTAGCTGAATCTCCCCACTCTCCCCCCCCACCCCCGATCTCTGACCACCTTCCCTCTGGAAATAACTCCCTTCTGCCTTCATGTCATGTGTAATATATGTGCATGTATGTATAGTGCATATGTGTGTCTATAGTATATATTTGTGTTGTGTGTGTATAAATATATATGTGTGTGTATAAATAGTGCCTATGTGTGGTCTATAGTATATATTTGTGTGGTGTGTGTATAAATATATATATGTGTATATGTGTGTGTGTGTAGTATATGAATGTTTTGCCTGCATGCATATTTGTGCACAACACGCACTCAGTGCCTGCAAAGACCCAAAGAGGGCCCTAGATATGGAGTTATAGACAGGTATGAGCTGTTCTATGGGTGTCAGGAATCAAACCCAGGTCCTCTGGAAGAGAAGCCAGTGTTCTTAAGCACTGAGCCATCTCTCCAGCTTCATGTCACACACATTCTATCACTTTCTTCCCTTATCTTGGTCTCCTTCCTAATTTCATGACCCCCATATCCCCACCCCCCAGCACAGATGTAAGAATTCAGATCCAGAACCCCAGTTTCAGCACTTCAGTTTTGGGCGTTTAACTTGGAATATTGGTGGAAGCCAGGAAGCCGGAAAGGGGACACTGGGAATAGGCAGACGTTAAGGGAGGAGAGAGTTTCATGAGCTACTCAACATATAGAAGAGACGAAGGAATACTGGGCCAGAAAGGTTTAAGCTAGGATAGTGGGGTAGATGAGGGAAGGGGAGTGTCAACCAAAGGGTGTCTCAAAGCCATATGGAAGCCCAACTGAAAAATATCAAAGTTTCAAAGGTAGGTAACTTGCAAGACTTGCTAATGCTGCCCTAGAGGCAATAAATTATGGAGGAAAAATCTCAATGCCAGCTGTGGGGCACCTCCTATCTTGGTTACTTTTCCACTGTTGTGAAAAAGACACCATGACTAAGAAAACTTATAATATGAAAGACTTTACTGCGGTTCTAGAGGGTAGAATCCATGCCCAGCACGGCGGGGGGTATGGCAGTAAGTGAGTAGGCATAGCACTGGAACAGTAGCTGAGAGCTTATATCCGATCCACAGGCAGAAAGAGAGCTAGCTGGGAATGGCACGAGCTGTCGAAACCTCCTCAAAGCCCATCCCCAGTGACACCGCTTCTCCCACCTGGCCACACTCCCTAATCCTTCCCAAGCAGTCTTATCAACTGGGGACCCAACATCCACATATACGAACCAGTCAGGGCCGTTCTCATTCACACCACACTCCCATAGGAATTGCTGGTCAGAGAAGCCTCAGAGGCCCCCAAAGCGGCGCAGGCTCTTGCCATTTCTTGGCTGCCCACCAGAATTAAATGATAAGATTCTTCTGCTGAAGGTTCCATGCCTCTTGGTTCCAAGATACAAAGACATCAAGTTGGACCTGACCCAGAAACGTCCTCCCTGCTGGCTAGCTTTTAGTGCCAGATGGTGCCATGAAGGCTGCTGGAGAGAAGAGACAAGACTTACCTAGCTGAAACTCTGTGAACTCTAACCACAACTTTCCAGGCAAGGGGTACCCACCAGTGTAATATTGGCACCACTGTTTGAGAGATAACCAATCTCTCTCTGGTTGGATTTATGGGCAGCTCCATGGAGAAAATCCATGCCCAGTACCGAAAAACCTGTCCAAAATCTATGCCTCGAGAAGTCATAGGTCTTTGGAGGGAAACTGTGGTATGGGACAATTGTCTGTATTCTGTCAATTATATTTTAAATAAACGCTGATTGGCCAGTAGCCAGGCAGGAAGTATAGGCGGGACAACCAGACAGGAAGAAAAGGCCAGTCAATGAGAATAGAGAATTCTGGGAAAAGAATGCAGTCCTGATCCAGCCACAGAAGAAGCAAGATATGACTGCCTCGCTGAATAAGGTACCAAGCAACATGGCTAACATAGACAAGAATAATGGGCTAATATAAGTTATAAGAGTTAATAAGAAGCCTGAGCTAGTGGGCCAATCTGTTTATCATTAATGTAGACCTCTCTGTGATTTCTTTGGGACTTAAAAACTGAGGGAACCAGGCAGGACAGAAACCCTGACAACAAAACTAACCACTGTTGTTTAGCTTAACTGACAAAATGTCAAGCTGCCCTTCTAAATATCTATGTTCATAATTATAGACAAATGGTACTCTCAGACCTGGAGAATCTCTGTTTGCCGTGAGTAGTGGTGAATGCAGTCTCATAGCCACTCAAGACTGCTGAGGATAAGGAGAGCTGAGGAATCAGACCTAAACAAGATGCTGATACCATCCCTTCTGCGGCTTAAGGAACAATTGTAGGACAGGGAACAAAGATAATTCAAAAGGCAGCAGGCAGAGGGAGGTGATCTGAAATTCCACCCCTAGATACAACACAGTCCCTGCAGTCATCAGCTCCCAACAGCTGATGCCCTTCATTGGACCTGCACAAGACAGGCTCTGTCAAACCAAGGGTCAGGGAGCAGCTCTCGGCCTGGGCTCCTTACTTCTGAACTATTGGCCAATGGTAGATTCTGGGAGAGGGGGGCACTATTCAGTTGGGCATCCACCACTGAACCACTAGGCTCAAATGACTCCTAAATCTATGGCAACATAGAAGTTCCTGGTAAAACTCCCAGAGGACATAAAACAAAAAGACAGAGCGGGGTGGTGGTGGCGCACGCCTTTAATCCCATCACTCGGGAGGCAGAGGCAGGCAGATCTCTGGGAGTTCGAGACCAGCCTGGTCTACAAGAGCTAGTTCCAGGACAGGCACCAAAAGCTACAGAGAAACCCTGTCTCGAAAAACTCCAAAAAAAAAAAAAAAAAAAAAAAAGACAGGAGGGTGGGAGTTTTGCAGGGAAGAGGGGGTTGCCAGTGGGCTGGGGTGTCAAGAAAGAGTAAGGGACAAGAGCAGTCAGAATGTATTGTGTACATGTATAAAATTGTTAAAGAACAATTTAATTAATTTAAATTTGTTAACTAATTAACAAATGTAACGATTCACGATCCACATGAGAGAAACCCAGCATTTGAGTTTGGTTTATTTCACTTAGCAGGGTTATTTCTAGTTCTATCCACTTTCCTACAAATGTCATGTACTTTATGGCAAAGTACAATTCTATTGTATACACGTACCAACTTTTAAAATCCAACAGTCTGATGACAGACATCTAGGATGGCTCCATTTCTTGTATAATGCAGCAGTACGCACAGAAGTGCATGCGTCTCTGTGGTGGGGGCTTAGACTTTTGGATATAGAAGTTGGACAGCTAGGTCGTATGTTAGTCTTTTGAGAATCTGTCATACTCATTTCTACAGCGGCAGCACCCATGTGCAGTCCCAGTGCCAGTGACCAAGAGTCCCTCTTACCCCACAAAGAAGTAGGCACCGCGTCCACACCGCTCTTTTCTAACCAAAGCACCCACGACAGTGCCACGTACATATAAAACACCGTTTAATATTTATTTTCCAAAAACAAGTGAGCTTGCCTTTAAATATTTTATATGAGACCTAGCGTGAAATGGCTTAGAAAATAAAGCTTCCCAAACAAAAATCTAGCATAGAAAAAACGGAAAAATTCAAAAATAATAATACTGGGCCTGGTGACGCTAGCCTGTACCAATAGCAGTAGGGAGGCTGAGGGTTCAAGATCATCGTAAACAAGGAGGGGAGCCCTGCCTAACCAGTCTCAAAAAAACCAACAAACCAATAATAATAGTGGCTCTGATATTCCTAAGGGACAGATGTGGCCTCGACTTGTAAAATGCGCAATCTCCTTTCTTCACCTAATGTACGGTCATCTCTACAGCTAAAATCCTAAAAGTTCTCAACGTCATCATCTTTCCAAAGTTGAACTCCCCTCCACCCCCCAGAGCCCTATACACACACGCGCGAACTTGGCAGCAGGTGCTGGGAAAACAAGCTCAGGTGGCGCTTTCTGGAGCCGTTCCAAATCCCCAGAGTGCAAGTGCAGCGGAAAGCTTTCCGAACCGGCCCGGACTCGAACCTGCGGGCCGAGCGAGCCTGCGGGCCAGCAGGGTGTGCGTGGCCGCATCCCGCCGGCGACCCGGTCCCGCTCTCACCCCCGCCACGGCGCAGCGCGCCGCTGCCCGCACTCACTTCCCTCGCACCCGGACTGAGCGTCCCGCCACGGGGCCGCTCCTCCCCGCACGCCTCGCCACGGCCGGGGTCACGCTAGCCCGGCGTGCGCACCGCGGGGCTCCGGGTCACCGAGGCTGCACCGCAGGAAACTGGAGGTTTGGCCTCCGGACTGGGCAGCGCAGTGGGCACAGCCGGGCTCGCTGGATCACGTGTCGGTGACTTGAGGTGGGCGTGGCTTCGGCGCCGGAGAGCCGCCCAAGACCCGCCTCAACTCGCGCATGCGCGTCCTCGCGCCCGGCCAGCCCCGTGGCTGACTCCCTAGGGAATATAGTGCTGGGAACTTACCTGGAAGGTTTTTTTTCTGCTTAATGGTCCACCTGGAACTATAACATAATTTCTTGAACATTTCCCTACAGCTGAATGGTACTTCAACATTTTTTGATCACAGAAAAGAAAGCTAGATTAAGCTTCTTCGTACATTATCCACATTTACAAACTTCAAATATACCTAAATAGAAATGGAACTTCTGGGTATATGATCCTAAAATTCTTCAAAAGTACATTACATGCCAAGTACCCAATGGCTCTCCAGAGAGGCATGGTTTTACTCTTGGTAGAATGGGTAGCGGTGTCTATCGCTCCACATTCTTGCCAGACTTGAGTGTTATCTTTTCATATCTCTGTAGTGAGTGAATGAAGCCTTGAGTGGATGTGTGTGTGTATGATATGGGCACAGACATAGACATATTAAGGAGCCCAATACCTTAGATCCACCATGGGAGTGGGAAAACCATTCCTCGTCTCTCAAGTTCCAATGACAAGGTGCAGAAAGTGTCCACTGGAGCTGTGTCCTCCTGGATATTTTTGGCCTGAAGACTGCTCCCCTATAGACTGCTCCTGCTACGATTAGCTAAGCCAGCGTCCTTGCTCAGCTGTGTACTACAAACCGTCCCCCCCCATTCAGCTGAATACAATAAACCCGCCTCCCTGTTTAACTGTATACAATAAACACGCTGAGCTTCCAGCTTCCAGAGTTCTGCAGTCTTTTCCATGAGAGAGCCCAGACCATGTGATCCCAGTTTCTGCGAACGTGTCTGTCATTTCTTCATTCCTTCAAGGGTCCAGTCAGGTCAACCCCTGGAGCCGTGTGCAAGGATGTAGCATATCTCCATTAATCTGACTGGCAGCAATCACCTATAAAAGAAATCTGCTTGATGGTTAATCTTGTTAACACGTCTAGGTCTATAATAACCATGGGAACAAACCCCAAGTTGTGGTGCCCACGTTCCCCCACACGATGCTCTTTATCTCCTGGAACTGTGAGTCTTCCTTACTTTGCTCTTGGAATGTGTTTTATTACAGCAACGAGACAAACAGCTAATGGACGCTGCCTAGAGACACCAGATGTTTGTAGCACATTCACCCCCAAGGCCATCGGGACAAGCAGACTGGAAAAGGCAAACTAGTAGTGGCCTCTTGACTAAAACCTTGAAATCTGGAAAATTTTCTAACCTATCTTGCCAAATAGGAATGGCTTATAAAGAGAAAAATTATAGTTAGGTTCTCTGTATCTCCCTGTAGACTGAAGTTTCTGTCCTGCAGGGTGCTACAGTCATTAAGTCCCAAAGAAAATCACAGTGGCTTATATTAATTATAAACTGTTTGGTCTGTTAGCTCAGGCTTATTACTAACTAGCTCTTACAACTTAAATTGATCCATAATTCTTGTCTATGTTTAGCTATGTGGCTTGGTACTTTTTCTCAAGAGGCCATTCTTGTCTTGCTTCCTCTGCATCTGGCTGATGACTGTCTTTCCTCTCCCCAGAATTCTTAGCCTGGTTGCCCTACCTATACTTCCTGCCTGGCTACTGGCCAGTAAGTGTTTTATTAAACTAATATGAGTGACAAATCTTTATAGTGTACAAGAGCATTATCCTACAGCATTTCCTTTTTTCTTTTCAAAATAAGAACTCTGAATCTAATCTTCTTTAGCTTTTTTCCTGATCATTATCCATAACACCTTGTAACTAACACTCTAAACTAAACCCAGCCCTCTGCAAGTGCTCTTAACCACCAAACCATCTCTGCAGCCCCAAATTCTTGGCCCTCTTAAGAGAAGGAGCTAGCCTTGGACTATAGTGGTATTTTATTTATGTTTTAATAAATAAAGCTTGCCTAAAGATCAGAAAGTAAAACTAAGCCACTAGAAGCTAGACAGTAGTGTCATACACCTTTAATCCCAGGATTTGGGAGACAGAGGAAGATGGATCTCTGTGAGTTCAAGGCCACTCTGGGCTACACAAGATCAATGCAGAAACAGATCCAGGTAGTAGTGGCTCATATTTTTCTTTTTTTCTCATTTTTTATTGATATTTATTGAGCTCTACATTTTGTACAATAGGTGTTAAGTTTCACATTGTGAGGAACGTTTAAACTGCTTTCCAAAATGGTTGTGTTTGTTCACAAGGCCACCAGAAGTTCATGAGAATCCCTGACAGTTGTTCTTGTGTGGCTTGGTTGTGGCCATCCTCAGTTCTGAAGACAGACCTCAGAAAGTGCAATACGTCTGCCTTCTCCATTCTTCACCCATCATAATAGCCGGTCTCAAAATGATCATGTGTGACTGTCCAACTCCATGAGAGTACGCTCTCCTTCCTTCTCCCTCCCTCCCTCCCTCTCTCCCTCCCTTCGTCCCTCC